>NW_024058345.1:0-58154 GCF_016432855.1 Salvelinus namaycush | reverse complement strand
CGCTCCCCTCTCTCCTTCTCTTTCCCTCTCCCCTCTCTCTATCTCCCTCCCCTCTCTCCTTCTCTTTCCCTCTCCTCTCTCTCTATCTCCCTCCCCTCTCTCCTTCTCTTTCCCTCTCCTCTCTCTCTATCTCCCTCCCCTCTCCCCTCTCTCCTTCTCCTCTCTCTCTATCTCCCTCCCCTCTCCCTTCTCTCTTTCCCTCTCCTCTCCTCTCTCTCTATCTCCCTCCCCTCTCCCCTCTCTCTTTCCCTCTCCTCTCTATCTCCCTCCCCTCTCTCCTTCTCTTTCCCTCTCCTCTCTCTATCTCCCTCCCCTCTCCCCTCTCTCCTTCCCTTTCCTCTCTCTCCATCTCCCTCCCCCCTCCCCTCTCTCTTTCCCTCTCCTCTCCTCTCTCAGGGTAATAAGGGCGGTGTATCAGTGCGCTTCTCCCTCTATGGTCACATGATATGTTTTGTGAACTGCCACCTGACGGCTCATATGGGCTACGCTCTGCAGCGCGTCGATGAGTTTGAGTACATTCTGGAGACTCAGGACTTTGACCTGGACAACACACCCACCGTCCGAGACCACAAGTCAGTACCAAACACACACACACACACACACACGCACACACACACACACACACACACACACACACACACACACACACACACACACACACACACACACACACTTACTACCTCTTTCTCACCCAGGGTGGTGTTCTGGTTTGGTGATCTGAACTTCCGCATCTCTGACCATGGAATGCACTTCCTCCGATCCTCCATCAACAGCGGACGCTTTAACCTTCTGTGGGAGAGGGACCAGGTGGCTAGACACACACACCACATACACACACATGATATATACACACTAGATACACACACCACATACACACACATGATATATACACACTAGATACACACACCACATACACACATGATATATACACACCACATACATACACCACATACACACACATGATATATACACACTAGATACACACACCACATACACACACACTAGATACACACACCACATACACACACATGATATATACACACCACATACATACACCACATACACACACATGATATATACACACTAGATACACACACCACATACACACACATGATATATACACACCACATACACACACCACATACACACACATGATATATACACACTAGATATACACACCACATACACACACACTAGATACACACACCAGATACACACACTAGATACACACACCACATACACACACACACTAGATACACACACCACATACACACACACTAGATACACACACCACATACACACACACTAGATACACACACCACATACACACACACTAGATACACACACTAGATATACACACTAGATACACACACCACATACACACACACTAGATACACACACTAGATATACACACTAGATACACACACTAGATATACACACCACATACACACACACTAGATACACACACTAGATATACACACCACATACACACACACTAGATACACACACTAGATACACACACCACATACACACACACACTAGATACACACACCACATACACACACCACATACACACACACTAGATACACACACCACATACACACACACTAGATACACACACTAGATATACACACTAGATACACACACACTAGATACACACACCACATACACACACACACTAGATACACACACTAGATATACACACTAGATACACACACCACATACACACACACTAGATACACACACTAGATACACACACTAGATACACACACTAGATACACACACCACATACACACACATTAGATATACACACTAGATATACACACTAGATACACACACTAGATACACACACCACATACACACACACTAGATACACACACCACATACACACACACACTAGATACACACACCACATACACACACACTAGATACACACACCACATACACACACACTAGATACACACACCACATACACACACACTAGATACACACACTAGATACACACACCACATACACACACACTAGATACACACACCACATACACACACATGACATATACACACTAGATATACACACCACATACACTAGATATACACACTAGATACACACACCACATACACACACACTAGATACACACACCACATACACACACACTAGATACACACACTAGATACACACACCACACACATGATATATACACACTAGATACACACACCACATACACACACACTAGATACACACACTAGATATACACACTAGATACACACACCATATACACACACTAGATAAAAACACCACATACACACACATGATATATACACACTAGATATACACACTAGATACACACACCACATACACACACATGATATATACACACTAGATACACACACATGATATATACACACTAGATATACACACTAGATACACACACTAGATACACACACTAGATATACACACTAGATACACACACCACATACACACACTAGATACACACACCACATACACACACATGATATACACACACTAGATATACACACTAGATACACACACACCACATACACACACACTAGATACACACACCACATACACACACATGATATATACACATTAGATACAGACTAGATACACACTAGATACAGACTAGATATACACTAGATACACACACTAGATATACACACTAGATACACACACCACATACACACACTAGATACACACACCACATACACACACATGATATACACACACTAGATATACACACTAGATACACACACACCACATACACACACACTAGATACACACACCACATACACACACATGATATATACACATTAGATACAGACTAGATATACACTAGATACAGACTAGATATACACTAGATACACACATACGACAAACAGACACTGATACACATATACATGATACACACAACCCCCTTTCTCTCTAACTCTGCGTGATGTCCTGTAGCTGTTATCGATGAAGAAGAAGGAACCCTTCCTTCAGGAGTTTGAGGAAGGACCTCTGAAGTTTAAACCTACATACAAGTTCAACCGCAACTCTGACACCTACGATACCAGGTAACAAGTATACTCACTGCACAGTCAAATACACTCCTGTACAGCACACACAGTTCATAAGCCAACATGCTGTCTGACCAATCAATCAAATGGAGAGAGAGAGAGAGAGAGAGAGAGAGAGAGAGAGAGAGAGAGAGAGAGAGAGAGAGAGAGAGAGAGAGAGAGAGAGAGATGCCTCCAGCTGTTTGCTTAGAAATTCTAGGGACAATTAGGAGGCCTGCGTCTGGTGACCGTAGCGTACATGTAGGTATGTACGGCAGGACCAAATCGCAAAGATAGATAGGAGTAAGCCCATGTAATGCTTTGTAGGTTATCAGTAAAACCTTGAAATCAGCCCCAGTCTTAACAGGAAGTCAGTGTAGAGAGGCTAGCACTGGAGTAATATGATCACATTCTTTGGTTTTAGTCAAGATTCTATCAGTTTAGCACTAACTGAAGTTTATTTAGTGCTTTATCCAGGTAGCCGGAGAATAGAGCATTACAGTAGTCTAATCTAGAAGTGACAAAAATATGGATTAGCTTTTCTGCATCATTTTTTTGGACAAAGGTTTCTGATTTTTGCAATGTTACAGAGACGGAAAAAAACCTGCTCTTGAAAAATGTTTGATATGTTTGTTGAAAGGGAGTAAAGTAGAGGTCAAAGGTCATTTACAGAAAAGTAGAGGTAATTTACAGTAAAGTAGAGGTAATTTACTGTAAAGTAGAGGTAATTTACAGTAAAGTAGAGGTAATTTACAGTAAAGTAGAGGTCATTTACTGTAAAGTAGAGGTAATTTACAGTAAAGTAGAGGTAATTTACAGTAAAGTAGAGGTAATTTACAGTAAAATAGAGGTAATTTACAGTAAAGTAGAGGTAATTTACAGTAAAGTAGAGGTAATTTACAGTAAAATAGAGGTAATTTACAGTAAAGTAGAGGTAATTTACAGTAAAGTAGAGGTAATTTACAGTAAAGTAGAGGTCATTTACAGTAAAATAGAGGTAATTTACAGTAAAGTAGAGGTAATTTACTGTAAAGTAGAGGTAATTTACAGTAAAGTAGAGGTAATTTACAGTAAAGTAGAGGTAATTTACAGTAAAATAGAGGTAATTTACAGTTTTGTTTGAGATGACTGTACAACCACTGAGATTCATTGAATGATCTGACAACAGATCCCTTTGTTTCTTTGGACCTAGAAATATCATCTCTGTTTTGTCCAAGTTAAAAGTGCAGTATAAAAATTGCCAGCATCCACTTCCTCATGTCTGAAACCAAGACTTCCAGGGTAGACAATTTTGGCTTCGCCCTGTTTCATTGAAATGTACAGCTGTGTGCCGTTTGCATAGCAGTGATGGTTGGCATTTTTTGTTTCCCGAATGACACCCCTACCAAGGGGTAGCATATACACTCTGTGGCCAGTTTATTAGGTACAACCATTTAGTACCGGGTCGGAACCCCCTTTGACTTCTGAGATGTTGTTCAATTGGAACCCAGGGGGTGGTCGTCTGCTGCAACAGCCAATCCGTGACAAGAACCAAGTTGTGAGTTCCGAGATGGCGTTCTTCGTACCACTGCGTTCTCCTTCGACCTCTCGTCAATGAGCTGTTTTCACCCACAGGACTGCGGCTGACTGAATGTTTTTTTGTTTGTCCCACTATTGTGCGTGAAAAGCCCAGGAGGACAGCAGTTTCTAAGGTACAGGTGCGATCCTGGCACCGACGATCATACCACGCTCAAAGTTTAGGTCACTGGTTTTGTCCATTCTAACGTTCAATGGAACAGTAACTGAATGCCTCGATGCCTGTCTGTAGTAGTGATCCATTGTGGTGAATGGGACGGTGTACCTAATAAACTGTCCAATGGACCAGTAACTGAATGGCTTGATGCCTGTCTGTAGGAGCGATCCATTGTGGTGAATGGGACGGTGTACCTAATAAACTGTCCGATGGACCAGTAACTGAATGCCTCGATGCCTGTCTGTAGTAGTGATCCATTGTGGTGAATGGGACGGTGTACCTAATAAACTGTCCGATGGAACAGTAACTGAATGCCTCGATGCCTGTCTGCCTGCTTTATATAACAAGTTACAGCCATTTTTGTGAACAGTGTGATGTACTTAATAAACTGGCCACTGAGTGTATTGTGAAAACAATTGTGGTCCTAGAACAGAATCTTGAGGAACAGCGAAACTTACCATTAATTTGTCCGAGGACAAAGCATCCACAGAGACACATTTGTCTCAGAGATAAGCTCTAAACCAGGGCAGAACTTGACCGTGTAGTCCAATTAGGGTTTCCAGTCTCTCCAAAGAGTGTAGTGATCGATGGTGTTGAACGCAGCACAAAGGTCTAGCATCATGAGGACGGACAGAGAGCTTTGGTCTGATGTCATTAGAAGGTCATTTACCGTCTTCACGAGTGCAGTCTCAGTAGTGTGATGGGGTCTAAATCCAGACTGGAGCATTTCCTATTCGGTATTTGTCTTCCGGAAAGCGGTGAGTTGCTGAAAAACAGATTTTTTTTTAGACGAATGGGAGAGTCGATATATGATTTTCCGGGACAAGGTTTGGCTTTTTCTGAAGAGGCTTTATTACTGCCACTTTCAGTGAGTTTGGTTCACATCCAGAAGATAGGGTAGGGAGCCATTTATTATGTTCAACATAGGAGGGCCAAGGACAGGAAGTAGCACCTTCAGTAGTTTAGTTAGAATAGGGTCCAGTAGACAGCTGGAAGGTTTATAGGCCATCACAATTTTTGTTGTGTCGAGAGATATAGGATTAAAAAACTTCAGTGTCACTGTCACATCTGCTCCCGCTCTCCCTCAGGCCCCCCAGGAGTATGTCCTCCTGCCACCATCAGTACGCACACCTGGCTTTCCCCGTCACGCGCATCAGTGATTATTGGACTCACCTGGACTCAATCACCTCTGTCATTACCTCCCCTATATCTGTCTGGTTCCCTACTCTATTCCCTGCTGCAGCATTCGTTTTCACATGTCCTTGTTTACCTGTGTACTGACGCTGTTCCTGTTTTGTTGCCTGTCTGTTCCGTATTAAATGTCAACTCCCCTTACCTGTTTCTCATCTCCAGCGTCGGTCCTTACAGTCTCCATTGATCCATACGGTCTCCGTCGGTCCTTACAGTCTCCATTGATCCATACGGTCTCTGTCGGTCCTTACAGTCTCCATTGATCCATACGGTCTCCGTCTGTCCTTACAGTCTCCATTGATCCATACGGTCTCCGTCTGTCCTTACAGTCTCCATTGATCCATACGGTCTCCGTCTGTCCTTACAGTCTCCATTGATCCATACGGTCTCCGTCTGTCCTTACAGTCTCCATTGATCCATACGGTCTCCATCGGTCCTTACAGTCTCCATTGATCCATACGGTCTCCATCAGTCCTTACAGTCTCCATTGATCCATACGGTCTCCGTCTGTCCTTACAGTCTCCATTGATCCATTCGGTCTCCGTCGGTCCTTACAGTCTCCATTGATCCATTCGGTCTCCGTCGGTCCTTACAGTCTCCATTGATCCATACGGTCTCCGTCTGTCCTTACAGTCTCCATTGATCCATACGGTCTCCGTCGGTCCTTACAGTCTCCATTGATCCATACGGTCTCCGTCAGTCCTTACAGTCTCCATTGATCCATACGGTCTCCGTCTGTCCTTACAGTCTCCATTGATCCATACGGTCTCCGTCGGTCCTTACAGTCTCCATTGATCCATACGGTCTCCGTCGGTCCTTACAGTCTCCATTGATCCATACGGTCTCCGTCGGTCTTTACAGTCTCCATTGATCCATACGGTCTCCGTTGGTCCTTACAGTCTACATTGATCCATACGGTCTCCGTGGGTCCTTACAGTCTCCATTGATCCATACGGTCTCCGTCGGTCCTTACAGTCTCCATTGATCCATACGATCTCCGTCGGTCCTTACAGTCTCCATTGATCCATACGGTCTCCATCAGTCCTTACAGTCTACATTGATCCAAGGTCTTGGCAGTTCTCTTCAGACTCGGGAAAACTGATAAGTTCTCCTTTATATGAGGACAGCGACTGCAGCGAAAAGGCATCATGTTACTTAGTTTTGGCTGGTGGATGTTGAGCAGATCCATGTACATATTAAAAAACTTCTTCGGGATCAGTGTCCCTTCCACGGGACGGTTGAGCTAACGTAGGCTAATGCGATTAGCATGAGGTTGTAAGTAACAAGAACCTTTCCCAGGACATAGACATATCTGATATTGGCAGAAAGCTTAAATTCTTCTTAATCTAACTGCACTGTTTAATTTACAGTAGCTATTACAGTGAAATAATACCATGCTGTTGTTTGAGGAGAGTGCACAATTTTGAAAATAAATAGGTATTAATAAACAAATTAGGCATATTTGGGCAGTCTTGATACACAATTTTGAACCGAAATACAATGGTTCATTGGATCAGTCTAAAATGTTGCACATACACTGTTGCCATCTAGTGGATAGAATGTATACTGCACCTGGCTGGACAAATACATTATGGTCTTTCTCTTGCATTTCCAACATGATGGTACAAAAAAATACAAAGAACGGTTGGTTTTTTCTTTGTATTATCTTTTACCAGATCTAATGTGTTATATTCTACTACATTCCTTTCATATTTCCATAAACTTCAAAGTGTTTCCTTTCAAATGGTACCAATAATATGCATATCCTTGCTTCAGGTCCTGAGCTACAGGCAATTAGATTTGGGTATGACATTTCAGGTGAATTTTTTTTTAAAGGGCCAGATCCTTAAGAGTTTTTAAGTCAAATGAAAAAAAGTTGAGTGAAGATAAAACTAAAATGTTAGGAAACTCGTTAAATACAGAGTTTGTTTGAACGGTTATTAAAAGTAAAAAGCTAACATTTGGCAGGTAACCAAGTAGCAACAGACAGCACAGCAGAATGACTCAGAAACGGCATCAGATGTTCAATCATGTGTTTCAGGTCCAATGTGTGTGTCTCTCTCTCTCTCTCTCTATCTCTCTCTCTCTCTCTCCACCTCTCTCTCCACCTCTCTCTCTACCTCTCTCTCTCTACCTCTCTCTCTCTCTCTACCTCTCTCTCCCTCTCTCTAACTCTCCACCTCTCTCTACTCTCTCTCTCTCTACCTCTCTCTCTCTACCTCTCTCTCTAACTCTCCACCTCTCTCTCTACCTCTCTCTCTCTACCTCTCTCTCTCTACCTCTCTCTCTCTCTCTACCTCTCTCTTTCCTTCTCTCTGTTAAGACATATGCTCTCTTCTCTTTGTACTCCACAGCACTCAGAAGACATGGTTGGGCTTTAAGTAAGAGCTGATTAGTGTCTGTTTAACTGCAAGACCCCACGCCAACAGTCCCTGACCTTAACCCCACCCCAACCGTCCCTTACCCTAACCCCTGACCCTAACCCCTGACCCTAACCCCACCCGTCCCTGACCCTGACCCTAAACCCTGACCCTAACCCCATTCCTGACCCTAACCCCTGACCCTAACCCCCTGACCCTTACCCCATTCCTGAATGTTGTGGATATGTCTATGCACAGAACGAAACGGCAGGGTAGCCTAGTGGTTAGAGCATTGGACTAGTAACCGAAAGGTTGCAAGTTCAAACCCCCGAGCTGACAATGTACAAATCTGTCGTTCTGCCCCTGAACAAGGCCGTTTAACCCACTGTTCCCCTGTAGGCCATCATTGTAAATAAGAATTTGTTCTTAACTGACTTGCCTAGTTAAATAAAGGTAAAATGGATAACTAATCTTCAGTTTGTAAAATTATTTGTGGGAACAAGGCATCAACATCCACATACATCGATATTCAAAATACAATTAAGGATTTCAAACATGATTAACTTTACGTTAACTCCTAATAAGCTGTTGACCTTTATGACCTTTTTGACTGCTCTATTAAAAAGTGTCTAATGTCGTCTCCATGGCGCCGCTCACCAAGCGATGGAGACCTCTAGTGAAAGGACGTCAAAGAAGTGTTGTAGCCATTGAGTTATACTGAGCTTTATGTGGAGGTCTCGTCACCAACATGATTTTTGACGCCAGTCAGTCCAGGCAACCATACTTGTTTCTGTGCGAATCAGTGTAGAGTCATTGTTCAACAATAGTATATTGGGAAGATAGGGAATGGTAGCACCGTCTATACTGGACGCAGACCTGGCAACCTGTGACCAGGAGATCTTCACACTGGACGCAGACCTGGCAACCTGTGACCAGGAGATCTTCACACTGGACGCAGACCTGGCAACCTGTGACCAGGAGATCTTCACACTGGACGCAGACCTGGCAACCTGTGACCAGGAGGTCTTCAAACTGGACGCAGACCTGGCAACCTGTGACCAGGAGGTCTTCAAACTGGACGCAGACCTGGCAACCTGTGACCAGGAGATCTTCACACTGGACGCAGACCTGGCAACCTGTGACCAGGAGATCTTCACACTGGACACAGACTTGGAAACTGTGACCGGAAGGTCTTCACACTGGACGCAGACCTGGCAACCTGTGACCAGGAGGTCTTCACACTGGACGCAGACCTGGCAACCTGTGACCAGGAGATCTTCACACTGGATGCAGACCTGGCAACCTGTGACCAGGAGATCTTCACACTGGACGCAGACCTGGCAACCTGTGACCAGGAGGTCTTCAAACTGGACGCAGACCTGGCAACCTGTGACCAGGAGGTCTTCAAACTGGACGCAGACCTGGCAACCTGTGACCAGGAGATCTTCACACTGGACGCAGACCTGGCAACCTGTGACCAGGAGATCTTCACACTGGACACAGACTTGGAAACTGTGACCGGAAGGTCTTCACACTGGACGCAGACCTGGCAACCTGTGACCAGGAGGTCTTCACACTGGACGCAGACCTGGCAACCTGTGACCAGGAGGTCTTCACACTGGACGCAGACCTGGCAACCTGTAACCAGGAGGTCTTCACACTAGACGCAGACCTGGCAACCTGTGACCAGAAGATATTAACACTGGGGCAGTGAACACGTCTAGAATGCTGGTACAACCACAGTACAATTAAACAAGCCTCCTCCCCCACCCCACCCGTCCCACACCCTAACCCCTGACCCTAACCCCTGACCCTAACCCCTGACCCTAACCCATGGCACCCTGTGTCCCAGCAGAACACCGACCCTGACCTTAACCCCTGACCCTAACCCATGGTACCCTGTGTCCCAGCAGAACACCAACCCTGACCTTAACCCCTGACCCTAACCCATGGCACCCTGTGTCCCAGCAGAACACCGACCCTGACCTTAACCCCTGACCCTAACCCATGGCACCCTGTGTCCCAGCAGAACACCGACCCTGACCTTAACCCCTGACCCTAACCCATGGCACCCTGTGTCCCAGCAGAACACCGACCCTGACCTTAACCCCTGACCCTAACCAATGGCACCATGTGTGTCCCAGCAGAAGGCCATCACTGGTGCTGCCTCTAACCATGTACTGCCCGACCCCTCCAACAATGCTCCAACACTCCACCTCTACCCCACAAGGTGGGTGTGTTGAGAACTCTACCCCACAAGGTGGGTGTGTTGAGAACTCTACCCCACAAGGTGGGTGTGTTGAGAACTCTACCCCACAAGGTGGGTGTGTTGAGAACTCTACCCCACAAGGTGGGTGTGTTGAGAACTCTACCCCACAAGGTGGGTGTGTTTAGAACTCTACCCCACAAGGTGGGCGTGTTGAGAACTCTACCCCACAAGGTGGGCGTGTTGAGAACTCTACCCCACAAGGGAGAAACAGAGGCAGCCAACAGCACACTATGCCTGTTGAACTTTAGGAACAGTTTGGGTTTAGTCTGGCTGAACTATAAAGGACTAGTTTGGGTTGAGTCAGGCTGAACTATAGAGGACTAGTTTGGGTTGAGTCAGGCTGAACTATAGAGGACTAGTTTGGATTGAGTCTGGCTGAACTATAGAGGACTAGTTTGGATTGAGTCTGGCTGAACTATAGAGGACTAGTTTGGGTTGAGTCAGGCTGAACCAGTTTGGTTAGAGTCAGGCTGAACCAGTTTGGGTTGAGTCAGGCTGAACCAGTTTGGGTTGAGTCAGGCTGAACCAGTTTGGGTTGAGTCAGGCTGAACCAGTTTGGGTTGAGTCAGGCTGAACCAGTTTGGGTTGAGTCAGGCTGAACCAGTTTGGGTTGAGTCAGGCTGAACCAGTTTGGTTTGAGTCAGGCTGAACCAGTTTGGGTTGAGTCAGGCTGAACCAGTTTGGGTTGAGTCAGGCTGAACCAGTTTGGTTAGAGTCAGGCTGAACTATAGAGGACTAGTTTGGTTTGAGTCAGGCTGAACCAGTTTGGTTAGAGTCAGGCTGAACCAGTTTGGGTTGAGTCAGGCTGAACCAGTTTGGGTTGAGTCAGGCTGAACCAGTTTGGGTTGAGTCAGGCTGAACCAGTTTGGGTTGAGTCAGGCTGAACCAGTTTGGTTTGAGTCAGGCTGAACCAGTTTGGGTTGAGTCAGGCTGAACCAGTTTGGGTTGAGTCAGGCTGAACCAGTTTGGTTAGAGTCAGGCTGAACCAGTTTGGGTTGAGTCAGGCTGAACCAGTTTGGTTAGAGTCAGGCTGAACCAGTTTGGGTTGAGTCAGGCTGAACCAGTTTGGTTAGAGTCAGGCTGAACCAGTTTGGGTTGAGTCAGGCTGAACCAGTTTGGTTAGAGTCAGGCTGAACCAGTTTGGGTTGAGTCAGGCTGAACCAGTTTGGGTTGAGGCAGGCTGAACCAGTTTGGGTTGAGGCAGGACACTGACCTTCAACAAGTTTCATCAACAGTAATTACGACAAAATATACTTGTCAACAATCTAAAACTTTGATGAGAACGAGAAGAGATGCCCTTTAAAAAAACGTTATTACTTTTCATTTCAGTCCTTTTCATGTGTTTTGTTCAAACCTATTTAATGCAATCTTCTCATTGGCTGAATTGAGTTGCCCGGTCTGATTGAGCTGATCTGCCAGGTTGTCCCACACAGGAGAGCAGTTCCCAGGCGACCATTTTAGTCCCTCGTCAATCTTCTGAACTGATCTGAAGACAGAACTCTTGACTTGTAACTAACCTCAACTAACCACAATGTTTACGCTCTCCTACTTTCATGCTATTTTTGCATTGATCACATCAGAAGCTGTATTTTTCCACCTGCGCTGTTATCCATGCATCCGTGTTGCCGCTCTCGTACCACAGACCGCGAATGTGAGTTTTGGTTGCTTTTTGTCCTTTGGGAAAAAACGAATGCTATTTCTTGAATATTTTTTGCATTTTTGTCTGACATTTTTTTTTAAAGCTCAAATTCTCCCCTTTTTCAACCACTGTTATTTTACCCCCATTGACGGTTATGATGGGGAGAAAATCAAAGATGTAATATGTTTAACCTGTAGCCAAGGCTTTAGAGCCATTATGATTAATTATGTCTAGTATTGGTTATAATCTGCCACCATATCAATGTTGCAAGCTAAGGTATAGGAGCGACAGTAGGCCTAGTAGGACAAGGCTATCTGAATGTGAACATGATGAAAGTTAGAGGTGTCCTAAATATTACTATTATGTGACTAAAATGGTTGTGACTAAAACTAGACTAAAATTGTCCAGAGTTTTAGTCGACTGATAATAACTAAAATTTGCAAAGAATGAAATGTCTAAAAAAAGTATTTTAGGACTAAAACTGAGACTAAATCTAAAATAGCTTCCAAAATGAACACCCCCCCCCTCCCTTACACCCTCCTACCCAACTCCTTACACCACCTCCCCTTCACCCCCCCAACCCCTTCACCCCCCCAACCCCTTCACCCCCCAACCCCTTCACCCCCCCAACCCCTTCACCCCCCCCAACCCCTTCACCCCCCCAACCCCTTCACCCCCCCCAGCCCCTTCACCCCCCCAACCCCTTCACCCCCCCAACCCCTTCACCCCCCCCAACCCCTTCACCCCCCCCCCAACCCCTTCACCCCCCCCCCCAACCCCTTCACCCCCCCCTCCCCTTCACCCCCCCAATCCCTTCACCCCCCCCCAACCCCTTCACCCCCCCTCCCCTTCACACCCCCAACCCCTTCACCCCCCCCAACCCCTTCACCCCTTCACCCCCCCAACCCCTTCACTCCCCCAACCCCTTCACCCCCCCAACCCCTTCACCCCCCCAACCCCTTCACCCCCCCTCCCCTTCACCCCCCCTCCCCTTCACCCCCCCCCTCCCCTTCACCCCCCCCAACCCCTTCACCCCCCCTCCCCTTCACCCCCCCAACCCCTTCACTCCCAGAACTTAGTGAGTAGAGTCTGATCACTGTAACTAGAGAGAGGGAGAGGGGAGAGAGAGATGAAACTCTCTGAGTCTCCTTATCCCATAGTGACATCACTTCCTGTGTTCTTTGATTGGCCAGTGGTAAGAAGAGGAAGCCAGCATGGACCGACCGCATTCTGTGGCGCATCAAACCCAAAACCCCGCCCCCTGAGGATGACGAGGAGGAGAGGGCGTCGACCTCCACACAGCACTCGGATGACGGACAGGCGGAGTATCCATTCGAGGTGCTCCAGGACACCTACACCTGCGACCCCAGCTACGGGGTCAGCGACCACAAACCTGTCATAGGAATCTTTAACCTGGAGGTAGGAACACACACAGATACACACCGAGACACACCCATAGAGACACACATAGAGACACACATAACCCCTGTCCTCTCCCTGTAGATGAGGAAGCGTTGTGACAGTGCGCTGGTCAGTGTGTGTCCAGAGGGTCAGTGGAGCGCTGACCAGGAAGCTGTGCTGTCCTACACCATCCTTGAAGACTTCATGTCCTCTACCTGGGACTGGATAGGACTTTACAAGGTGAGGGGAAAGAGTTATAGTGGGAGACAATGAGGAGTAAGAGAGAGAGAGGTGAGGGAGAGAGAGAGAGAGAGAGAGGTGGGAGAGAGAGAGATGGAGGCGAGAGAGAGGTGGGAGAGAGAGGTGGGAGAGAGAGGTGGGAAGGAGAGAGGTGGGAGAGAGAGAGGGGTGTGGGGGAGAGATAAACAGAGACAGACAGGTAGATTTGCTTTGGCAATGTAAACATGTGAGGCAGAGAAAGCTCTGATGGACAACATCCTATCTTCATGCTCTGATGTTTCTGATCTGTAAACGTGTGTGTGTGTGTGTGTGTGTGTGTGTGTGTGTGTGTGTGTGTGTGTGTGTGTGTGTGTGTGTGTGTGTGTGTGTGTGTGTGTCTCCCTCTGCAGGTGGGTTTTAAGACTGCGTTGGACTACGCTACCTTCGTCTGGGTCAAAGGTGAACTAGCAGAGGTCAACGAGGTCATGCAGGTACAGAATAGTGTGTGTTGTTGAGTATTGTTCAGGATATTGTGTGTGCAATATTGTCTCATGTCCCAGTGTCCTGTATTAACCTGTTTCCTGTATTAACGCGTGTGTGTGTGTGTGTGTGTGTGTGTGTGTGTGTGTGTGTGTGTGTGTGTGTGTGTGTGTGTGTGTGTGTGTGTGTGTGTGTGTGTGTGTGTGTGTGTGTGTGTGTGTGTGTGTGTGTGTGTGTGTGTGTGTGTGTGTAGGTGTGTGTGAATAAGGATGACGTCCCACTAGTCGGAGGAGAGTATGTTCTGGGTTACTACAGTTACAACATGCAGAGCATCGTAGGATTCAGCCACAACTTCCAGGTGAGTCGTTTAGGGAATACCTAATAATAATACTAATACACATACTAACACTAATACCTCATTTAGGGAATGAAATGTCCCTCAGGCTGTTGTCATTTACATATCTGGCACTAATACCTCATTTAGGGAATGAAATGTCCCTCAGGCTGTTGTCATTCACATATCTGGCACTAATACCTCATTTAGAGAATGAAATGTCCCTCAGGCTGTTGTCATTCACATATCTGGCACTAATACCTCATTTAGGGAATGAAATGTCCCTCAGGCTGTTGTCATTCACATATCTGGCACTAATACCTCATTTAGGGAATGAAATGTCCCTCAGGCTGTTGTCATTCACATATCTGGCACTAATACCTCATTTAGGGAATGAAATGTCCCTCAGACTGTTGTCATTCACATGTCTGGCACTAATACCTCATTTAGGGAATGGCATGTCCCTCAGGCTGTTGTCATTCACATATCTGGCACTAATACCTCATTTAGGGAATGAAATGTCCCTCAGGCTGTTGTCATTCACATATCTGGCACTAATACCTCATTTAGGGAATGAAACGTCCCTCAGACTGTTGTCATTCACATATCTGGCACTAATACCTCATTTAGGGAATGAAACGTCCCTCAGACTGTTGTCATTCACATATCTGGCACTAATACCCCATTTAGGGAATGAAACGTCCCTCAGACTGTTGTCATTCACATATCTGGCACTAATACCTCATTTAGGGAATGAAATGTCCCTCAGGCTGTTGTCATTCACATATCTGGCACTAATACCCCATTTAGGGAATGAAACGTCCCTCAGACTGTTGTCATTCACATATCTTGCACTAATACCTCATTTAGGGAATGAAATGTCCCTCAGACTGTTGTCATTCACATATCTGGCACTAATACCTCATTTAGGGAATGAAATGTCCCTCAGGCTGTTGTCATTCACATATCTGGCACTAATACCTCATTTAGGGAATGAAATGTCCCTCAGGCTGTTGTCATTCACATATCTGGCACTAATACCTCATTTAGGGAATGAAATGTCCCTCAGGCTGTTGTCATTCACATATCTGGCACTAATACCTCATTTAGGGAATGAAATGTCCTCAGGCTGTTGTCATTCACATATCTGGCACTAATACCTCATTTAGGGAATGAAATGTCCCTCAGGCTGTTGTCATTCACATATCTGGCACTAATACCTCATTTAGGGAATGAAATGTCCCTCAGGCTGTTGTCATTCACATATCTGGCACTAATACCTCATTTAGGGAATGAAATGTCCCTCAGGCTGTTGTCATTCACATATCTGGCACTAATACCTCATTTAGGGAATGAAATGTCCCTCAGGCTGTTGGCCATCATTCACATATCTGGCACTAATACCTCATTTAGGGAATGAAATGTCCCTCAGGCTGTTGGCCATCATTCACATATCTGGCACTAATACCTCATTTAGGGAATGAAATGTCCCTCAGGCTGTTGTCATTCACATATCTGGCACTAATACCTTCATTTAGGGAATGAAATGTCCCTCAGGCTGTTGTCATTCACATATCTGGCACTAATACCTCATTTAGGGAATGAAATGTCCCTCAGGCTGTTGTCATTCACATATCTGGCACTAATACCTCATTTAGGGAATGAAATGTCCCTCAGGCTGTTGTCATTCACATATCTGGCACTAATACCTCATTTAGGGAATGAAATGTCCCTCAGGCTGTTGTCATTCACATATCTGGCACTAATACCTCATTTAGGGAATGAAATGTCCCTCAGGCTGTTGTCATTCACATATCTGGCACTAATACCTCATTTAGGGAATGAAATGTCCCTCAGGCTGTTGTCATTCACATATCTGGCACTAATACCTCATTTAGGGAATGAAATGTCCCTCAGGCTGTTGTCATTCACATATCTGGCACTAATACCTCATTTAGGGAATGAAACTGTCCCTCAGGCTGTTGTCATTCACATATCTGGCACTAATACCTCATTTAGGGAATGAAATGTCCCTCAGGACTGTTGTCATTCACATAGTCTGGCACTAATACCTCATTTAGGGAATGGAATGTCCCTCAGGCTGTTGTCATTCACATATCTGGCACTAATACCTCATTTAGGGAATGAAATGTCCCTCAGGCTGTTGTCATTCACATATCTGGCACTAATACCTCATTTAGGGAATGAAACGTCCCTCAGACTGTTGTCATTCACATATCTGGCACTAATACCTCATTTAGGGAATGAAACGTCCCTCAGACTGTTGTCATTCACATATCTGGCACTAATACCTCATTTAGGGAATGAAACGTCCCTCAGACTGTTGTCATTCACATATCTGGCACTAATACCTCATTTAGGGAATGAAATGTCCCTCAGGACTGTTGTCATTCACATATCTGGCACTAATACCCCATTTAGGGAATGAAACTGTCCCTCAGACTGTTGTCATTCACATATCTGGCACTAATACCTCATTTAGGGAATGAAATGTCCCTCAGGACTGTTGTCATTCACATATCTGGCACTAATACCTCATTTAGGGAATGAAATGTCCCTCAGGCTGTTGTCATTCACATATCTGGCACTAATACCTCATTTAGGGAATGAAATGTCCTTCAGGCTGTTGTCATTCACATATCTGGCACTAATACCTCATTTAGGGAATGAAATGTCCCTCAGGCTGTTGTCATTCACATATCTGGCACTAATACCTCATTTAGGGAATGGCATGTCCCTCAGGACTGTTGTCATTCACATATCTGGCACTAATACCTCATTTAGGGAATGAAATGTCCCTCAGGCTGTTGGCCATCATTCACATATCTGGCACTAATACCTCATTTAGGGAATGAAATGTCCCTCAGGCTGTTGGCCATCATTCACATATCTGGCACTAATACCTCATTTAGGGAATGAAATGTCCCTCAGACTGTCGTCATTCACATATCTGGCACTAATACTTCATTTAGGGAATGAAATGTCCCTCAGGCTGTTGTCATTCACATATCTGGCACTAATACCTCATTTAGGATGAATGTCCCTCAGGCTTAAATGTCCCTCAGGCTGTTGTCATTCACATATCTGGCACTAATACCTCATTTAGGGAATGAAATGTCCCTCAGGCTGTTGTCATTCACATATCTGGCACTAATACCTCATTTAGGGAATGAAATGTCCCTCAGGCTGTTGTCATTCACATATCTGGCACTAATACCTCATTTAGGGAATGAAATGTCCCTCAGGCTGTTGTCATTCACATATCTGGCACTAATACCTCATTTAGGGAATGAAATGTCCCTCAGGCTGTTGTCATTCACATATCTGGCACTAATACCTCATTTAGGGAATGAAATGTCCCTCAGGCTGTTGTCATTCACATATCTGGCACTAATACCTCATTTAGGGAATGAAATGTCCCTCAGGCTGTTGTCATTCACATATCTGGCACTAATACCTCATTTAGGGAATGAAATGTCCCTCAGGCTGTTGTCATTCACATATCTGGCACTAATACCTCATTTAGGGAATGAAATGTCCCTCAGAGCTGTTGTCATTCACATATCTGGCACTAATACCTCATTTAGGGAATGAAACGTCCCTCAGACTGTTGTCATTCACATATCTGGCACTAATACCTCATTTAGGGAATGAAACGTCCCTCAGACTGTTGTCATTCACATATCTGGCACTAATACCTCATTTAGGGAATGAAACTGTCCCTCAGGCTGTTGTCATTCACATATCTGGCACTAATACCCCATTTAGGGAATGAAACGTCCCTCAGACTGTTGTCATTCACATATCTGGCACTAATACCTCATTTAGGGAATGAAATGTCCCTCAGACTGTTGTCATTCACATATCTGGCACTAATACCTCATTTAGGGAATGAATGTCCCTCAGGCTGTTGTCATTCACATATCTGGCACTAATACCTCATTTAGGGAATGAAATGTCCCTCAGGCTGTTGTCATTCACATATCTGGCACTAATACCTCATTTAGGGAATGAAACGTCCCTCAGGCTGTTGTCATTCACATATCTGGCACTAATACCTCATTTAGGGAATGAACTGTCCCTTCAGGCTGTAGTCATTCACATATCTGGCACTAATACCTCATTTAGGGAATGAAATGTCCTCAGGCTGTTAGTCATTCACATATCTGGCACTAATACCTCATTTAGGGAATGCAATGTCCCTCAGAGCTGTTGTCATTCACATATCTGGCACTAATACCTCATTTAGGGAATGAATGTCCCTCAGGACTGTTGGCCATCATTCACATATCTGGCACTAATACCTCATTTAGGGAATGAAATGTCCCTCGGGCTGTTGGCCATCATTCACATATCTGGCACTAATACCTCATTTAGGGAATGAAATGTCGCTCAGACTGTTGGCCATCATTCACATATCTGGCACTAATACTTCATTTAGGGAATGAAATGTCGCCTCAGGCTGTTGTCATTCACATATCTGGCACTAATACCTCATTTAGGGAATTGAAATGTCCCTCAGGCTGTTGTCATTCACATATCTGGCACTAATACCTCATTTAGGGAATGAAATGTCCCTCAGGCTGTTGTCATTCACATATCTGGCACTAATACCTCATTTAGGGAATGAAATGTCCCTCAGGCTGTTGTCATTCACATATCTGGCACTAATACCTCATTTAGGGAATGAAATGTCCCTCAGGCTGTTGTCATTTACATATCTGGCACTAATACCTCATTTAGGGAATGAAATGTCCCTCAGGCTGTTGTCATTCACATATCTGGCACTAATACCTCATTTAGGGAATGAAATGTCCCTCAGGCTGTTGTCATTCACATATCTGGCACTAATACCTCATTTAGGGAATGAAATGTCCCTCAGGCTGTTGTCATTCACATATCTGGCACTAATACCTCATTTAGGGAATGAAATGTCCCTCAGACTGTTGTCATTCACATGTCTGGCACTAATACCTCATTTAGGGAATGGCATGTCCCTCAGGCTGTTGTCATTCACATATCTGGCACTAATACCTCATTTAGGGAATGAAATGTCCCTCAGGCTGTTGTCATTCACATATCTGGCACTAATACCTCATTTAGGGAATGAAACGTCCCTCAGACTGTTATCATTCACATATCTGGCACTAATACCTCATTTAGGGAATGAAACGTCCCTCAGACTGTTGTCATTCACATATCTGGCACTAATACCCCATTTAGGGAATGAAACGTCCCTCAGACTGTTGTCATTCACATATCTGGCACTAATACCTCATTTAGGGAATGAAATGTCCCTCAGGCTGTTGTCATTCACATATCTGGCACTAATACCCCATTTAGGGAATGAAACGTCCCTCAGACTGTTGTCATTCACATATCTTGCACTAATACCTCATTTAGGGAATGAAATGTCCCTCAGACTGTTGTCATTCACATATCTGGCACTAATACCTCATTTAGGGAATGAAATGTCCCTCAGGCTGTTGGCCATCATTCACATATCTGGCACTAATACCTCATTTAGGGAATGAAATGTCCCTCAGGCTGTTGGCCATCATTCACATATCTGGCACTAATACCTCATTTAGGGAATGAAATGTCCCTCAGACTGTCGTCATTCACATATCTGGCACTAATACTTCATTTAGGGATTGAAATGTCCCTCAGGCTGTTGTCATTCACATATCTGGCACTAATACCTCATTTAGGGAATGAAATGTCCCTCAGGCTGTTGTCATTCACATATCTGGCACTAATACCTCATTTAGGGAATGAAATGTCCCTCAGGCTGTTGTCATTCACATATCTGGCACTAATACCTCATTTAGGGAATGAAATGTCCCTCAGGCTGTTGTCATTCACATATCTGGCACTAATACCTCATTTAGGGATTGAAATGTCCCTCAGGCTGTTGTCATTCACATATCTGGCACTAATACCTCATTTAGGGAATGAAATGTCCCTCAGGCTGTTGTCATTCACATATCTGGCACTAATACCTCATTTAGGGAATGAAATGTCCCTCAGGCTGTTGGCCATCATTCACATATCTGGCACTAATACCTCATTTAGGGAATGAAATGTCCCTCAGGCTGTTGGCCATCATTCACATATCTGGCACTAATACCTCATTTAGGGAATGAAATGTCCCTCAGACTGTCGTCATTCACATATCTGGCACTAATACTTCATTTAGGGAATGAAATGTCCCTCAGGCTGTTGTCATTCACATATCTGGCACTAATACCTCATTTAGGGATTGAAATGTCCCTCAGGCTGTTGTCATTCACATATCTGGCACTAATACCTCATTTAGGGAATGAAATGTCCCTCAGGCTGTTGTCATTCACATATCTGGCACTAATACCTCATTTAGGGAATGAAATGTCCCTCAGGCTGTTGTCATTCACATATCTGGCACTAATACCTCATTTAGGGAATGAAATGTCCCTCAGGCTGTTGTCATTCACATATCTGGCACTAATACCTCATTTAGGGAATGAAATGTCCCTCAGGCTGTTGTCATTCACATATCTGGCACTAATACCTCATTTAGGGAATGAAACGTCACTCAGGCTGTTGTCATTCACATATCTGGCACTAATACCTCATTTAGGGAATGAAATGTCCCTCAGACTGTTGTCATTCACATGTCTGGCACTAATACCTCATTTAGGGAATGGCATGTCCCTCAGGCTGTTGTCATTCACATATCTGGCACTAATACCTCATTTAGGGAATGAAATGTCCCTCAGGCTGTTGTCATTCACATATCTGGCACTAATACCTCATTTAGGGAATGAAACGTCCCTCAGACTGTTGTCATTCACATATCTGGCACTAATACCTCATTTAGGGAATGAAACGTCCCTCAGACTGTTGTCATTCACATATCTGGCACTAATACCCCATTTAGGGAATGAAACGTCCCTCAGACTGTTGTCATTCACATATCTGGCACTAATACCTCATTTAGGGAATGAAATGTCCCTCAGGCTGTTGTCATTCACATATCTGGCACTAATACCCCATTTAGGGAATGAAACGTCCCTCAGACTGTTGTCATTCACATATCTTGCACTAATACCTCATTTAGGGAATGAAATGTCCCTCAGACTGTTGTCATTCACATATCTGGCACTAATACCTCATTTAGGGAATGGAATGTCCCTCAGGCTGTTGTCATTCACATATCTGGCACTAATACCTCATTTAGGGAATGAAATGTCCCTCAGGCTGTTGTCATTCACATATCTGGCACTAATACCTCATTTAGGGAATGAAACGTCCCTCAGGCTGTTGTCATTCACATATCTGGCACTAATACCTCATTTAGGGAATGAAATGTCCTTCAGGCTGTAGTCATTCACATATCTGGCACTAATACCTCATTTAGGGAATGAAATGTCCCTCAGGCTGTTGTCATTCACATATCTGGCACTAATACCTCATTTAGGGAATGGCATGTCCCTCAGACTGTTGTCATTCACATATCTGGCACTAATACCTCATTTAGGGAATGAAATGTCCCTCGGGCTGTTGGCCATCATTCACATATCTGGCACTAATACCTCATTTAGGGAATGAAATGTCCCTCAGGCTGTTGGCCATCATTCACATATCTGGCACTAATACCTCATTTAGGGAATGAAATGTCGCTCAGACTGTTGTCATTCACATATCTGGCACTAATACTTCATTTAGGGAATGAAATGTCCCTCAGGCTGTTGTCATTCACATATCTGGCACTAATACCTCATTTAGGGATTGAAATGTCCCTCAGGCTGTTGTCATTCACATATCTGGCACTAATACCTCATTTAGGGAATGAAATGTCCCTCAGGCTGTTGTCATTCACATATCTGGCACTAATACCTCATTTAGGGAATGAAATGTCCCTCAGGCTGTTGTCATTTACATATCTGGCACTAATACCTCATTTAGGGAATGAAATGTCCCTCAGGCTGTTGTCATTCACATATCTGGCACTAATACCTCATTTAGGGAATGAAATGTCCCTCAGGCTGTTGTCATTCACATATCTGGCACTAATACCTCATTTAGGGAATGAAATGTCCCTCAGGCTGTTGTCATTCACATATCTGGCACTAATACCTCATTTAGGGAATGAAACGTCCCTCAGACTGTTGTCATTCACATATCTTGCACTAATACCTCATTTAGGGAATGAAATGTCCCTCAGACTGTTGTCATTCACATATCTGGCACTAATACCTCATTTAGGGAATGGAATGTCCCTCAGGCTGTTGTCATTCACATATCTGGCACTAATACCTCATTTAGGGAATGAAATGTCCCTCAGGCTGTTGTCATTCACATATCTGGCACTAATACCTCATTTAGGGAATGAAACGTCCCTCAGGCTGTTGTCATTCACATATCTGGCACTAATACCTCATTTAGGGAATGAAATGTCCTTCAGGCTGTAGTCATTCACATATCTGGCACTAATACCTCATTTAGGGAATGAAATGTCCCTCAGGCTGTTGTCATTCACATATCTGGCACTAATACCTCATTTAGGGAATGGCATGTCCCTCAGACTGTTGTCATTCACATATCTGGCACTAATACCTCATTTAGGGAATGAAATGTCCCTCGGGCTGTTGGCCATCATTCACATATCTGGCACTAATACCTCATTTAGGGAATGAAATGTCCCTCAGGCTGTTGGCCATCATTCACATATCTGGCACTAATACCTCATTTAGGGAATGAAATGTCGCTCAGACTGTTGTCATTCACATATCTGGCACTAATACTTCATTTAGGGAATGAAATGTCCCTCAGGCTGTTGTCATTCACATATCTGGCACTAATACCTCATTTAGGGATTGAAATGTCCCTCAGGCTGTTGTCATTCACATATCTGGCACTAATACCTCATTTAGGGAATGAAATGTCCCTCAGGCTGTTGTCATTCACATATCTGGCACTAATACCTCATTTAGGGAATGAAATGTCCCTCAGGCTGTTGTCATTTACATATCTGGCACTAATACCTCATTTAGGGAATGAAATGTCCCTCAGGCTGTTGTCATTCACATATCTGGCACTAATACCTCATTTAGGGAATGAAATGTCCCTCAGGCTGTTGTCATTCACATATCTGGCACTAATACCTCATTTAGGGAATGAAATGTCCCTCAGGCTGTTGTCATTCACATATCTGGCACTAATACCTCATTTAGGGAATGAAATGTCCCTCAGACTGTTGTCATTCACATGTCTGGCACTAATACCTCATTTAGGGAATGGCATGTCCCTCAGGCTGTTGTCATTCACATATCTGGCACTAATACCTCATTTAGGGAATGAAATGTCCCTCAGGCTGTTGTCATTCACATATCTGGCACTAATACCTCATTTAGGGAATGAAACGTCCCTCAGACTGTTATCATTCACATATCTGGCACTAATACCTCATTTAGGGAATGAAACGTCCCTCAGACTGTTGTCATTCACATATCTGGCACTAATACCCCATTTAGGGAATGAAACGTCCCTCAGACTGTTGTCATTCACATATCTGGCACTAATACCTCATTTAGGGAATGAAATGTCCCTCAGGCTGTTGTCATTCACATATCTGGCACTAATACCCCATTTAGGGAATGAAACGTCCCTCAGACTGTTGTCATTCACATATCTTGCACTAATACCTCATTTAGGGAATGAAATGTCCCTCAGACTGTTGTCATTCACATATCTGGCACTAATACCTCATTTAGGGAATGAAATGTCCCTCAGGCTGTTGTCATTCACATATCTGGCACTAATACCTCATTTAGGGAATGAAATGTCCCTCAGGCTGTTGTCATTCACATATCTGGCACTAATACCTCATTTAGGGAATGAAACGTCCCTCAGGCTGTTGTCATTCACATATCTGGCACTAATACCTCATTTAGGGAATGAAATGTCCTTCAGGCTGTTGTCATTCACATATCTGGCACTAATACCTCATTTAGGGAATGAAATGTCCCTCAGGCTGTTGTCATTCACATATCTGGCACTAATACCTCATTTAGGGAATGGCATGTCCCTCAGACTGTTGTCATTCACATATCTGGCACTAATACCTCATTTAGGGAATGAAATGTCCCTCAGGCTGTTGGCCATCATTCACATATCTGGCACTAATACCTCATTTAGGGAATGAAATGTCCCTCAGGCTGTTGGCCATCATTCACATATCTGGCACTAATACCTCATTTAGGGAATGAAATGTCCCTCAGACTGTTGTCATTCACATATCTGGCACTAATACTTCATTTAGGGAATGAAATGTCCCTCAGGCTGTTGTCATTCACATATCTGGCACTAATACCTCATTTAGGGAATGAAACGTCCCTCAGACTGTTGTCATTCACATATCTGGCACTAATACCTCATTTAGGGAATGAAATGTCCCTCAGGCTGTTGTCATTCACATGTCTGGCACTAATACCTCATTTAGGGAATGAAATGTCCCTCAGACTGTTGTCATTCACATATCTGGCACTAATACCTCATTTAGGGAATGAAATGTCCCTCAGGCTGTTGTCTTTCACATGTCTGGCACTAATACCCCATTTAGGGAATGAAATGTCCCTCAGACTGTTGTCATTCACATATCTGGCACTAATACCTCATTTAGGGAATGAAATGTCCCTCAGGCTGTTGTCATTCACATGTCTGGCACTAATACCTCATTTAGGGAATGAAATGTCCCTCAGGCTGTTGTCATTCACATATCTGGCACTAATACCTCATTTAGGGAATGAAATGTCCCTCAGACTGTTGTCATTCACATATCTGGCACTAATACCTCATTTAGGGAATGAAATGTCCTTCAGACTGTTGTCATTCACATATCTGGCACTAATACCTGCGGTTTCTCCCTCAGAGAATCGATTGAGATATTTTCTTGAAAAAATATGATTGTATTTGGCAGTAGAGGAGGCAGTGCATCTCTGTCTCTACCTCCCCTGTAGTGCAGTGCCCAAATAGACACTCCTATTTGGGTGGCCATGTCTTTTTGCATCTCCCTTTTTCTAATTGGTGGTTGCTGAGGCTGTGTTTTGGTCGGGATCTGTCTCTGTTTTGTATCTCTGACAGAGTACAGATATTATGCCAGTTTGTTTTCTCTTTTTAAGCCATATAGCAATTTAGTTCATTCTGTGTTTTAGTTTCCATTTTCCCAATTTGTCAAATACGAGGTTTAATTTCTATAACAACTTGGTTGATTTCCTTGTGTGTTTGGATAATAGGGTTGTTTAGGGTTTTTAACAGCTGACAGGGGACTCTTTTCAGGGTTCAGCTCTTGGGTTTCCAGTGCTCTGAATTGTAAGGATGTTTTAGGGCTTAATGTCCTTTTCTTTATATTTATACTCCGTTTCTCGGAGAGTTCAGAGCGCACCGTCGATACTCTGGCCGATGATTTGTTTACCTCTGGATAACATGTAAACAGCCTAACCAGCTCTGGCCGATGATTTGTTTACCTCTGGATAACATGTAAACAGCCTAACCAGCTCTGGCCGATGATTTGTTTACCTCTGGATAACATGTAAACAGCCTAACCAGCTCTGGCCGATGATTTGTTTACCTCTGGATAACATGTAAACAGCCTAACCAGCTCTGGCCGATGATTTGTTTACCTCTGGATAACATGTAAACAGCCTAACCAGCTCTGGCCGATGATTTGTTTACCTCTGGATAACATGTAAACAGCCTAACCAGCTCTGGCCGATGATTTGTTTATTTCTGGATAACATGTAAACAGCCTAACCAGCTCTGGCCGATGATTTGTTTACCTCTGGATAACATGTAAATGGCCTAACCAGCTCTGGCCGATGATTTGTTTACCTCTGGATAACATGTAAACAGCCTAACCAGCTCTGGCCGATGATTTGTTTACCTCTGGATAACATGTAAACAGCCTAACCAGCTCTGCTGGCAACAATTTCATTACGCTTTTTTGCCGACGTTTACTGACACCGGCCATATTCAACGGGTGTTGTACACTTTAGCTTAAGACATGTAGCTAGCTACCTAGGTAAACAATGCACCTAGCTAAGTAAACAATGAACCTAGCTAAGTAAACAATGAACCTAGCTAGGTAAACAATGAACCTAGCTAGGTAAACAATGAACCTAGCTAGGTAAACAATGAACCTAGCTAGGTAAACAATGAACCTAGCTAGGTAAACAATGAACCTAGCTAGGTAAACAACAAACCTAGCTAGGTAAACAATGAACCTAGCTAGGTAAACAATGAACCTAGCTAGGTAAACAATGAACCTAGCTAGGTAAACAATGAACCTAGCTAGGTAAACAATGAACTTAGCAGCTAACCAACCAGGTTCAATGTTAGCTAGCTAACATTAGGTTCTAACTAGGAAAGCAAATGGCTCTGGGATACGAATAATAAGATCATACACGTAACGTTAGCTAGGGAGCCTTCCAGCTAAAGTTAGCTAGCTAGCTAACAGTACACTTTTGATTAAAATGAAACTACTTTCTGTCAAAATTAGAAATGTGTAATATCTGAAAATGTAGCTAGCTGGCGCTAGACTATCTTACCTGTATACATCATCATGCATGATGGACGCGTCTCCCTGTCAGACGCCACGGTTGCCCTTAGTTTGAAGATGTAATCCGGAGACAGGTGTTTTATCCATCTCTTTAACTATCATACTGTAATTCCACTGATTTCAAAACTTGATCCTCCAGAAAGTGGAGAGCAACACTTATTCAGCTTATACAGGATTACCAACAGACTGACCAGCTCAAATAGACAGAAGCCCTCTATATGGCAGACCAATCCTCTCTCCTCTCTCGGCCACTCATTATGTCAGCCAATCATGGCTAGTGGGAAGGTTTAAATAAAACATTTAAAAATGTATTTACCCTTTATTTAACCAGGCAAGTCAGTTAAGAATTCTTATTTACAATGACGGCCTACTCAGGCCAAACCTGGACTCCCAATCACGTCCGGATGTGAAACAGCCTGGATTCAAACCAGATACTGTAGTGACATCTCTTGCACTGAGATGCAGTGCCTTCGACCGCTGTGCCACTCAGCCCTAAGGCTGCTGTCTTTTCCTGTGGAAAAGGGTCGTAAATGTACCAACTAGGATCGTAAATGTAACAATGTTATTGGTATTTACAGATGGCATACACATATGTTATTAAGGCACATGACAGTTCACATGTTCCAGAAGGCATTTCTGCCCCCCCCCCCCCCCCATCTGGGTACAGCAGGAATCTGACCTCATTTCTGAGAGTGAGTCCAGGGGCTGCAGATCAGTTCTCTCTCTCTCTCTCTCCTCTCTCCTCTCTCTCTCTCCCTCTCTCTCCCTCTCTCTCCCTCTCTCCCTCTCTCTCTCCTCTCTCCTCTCTCTCTCTCCTCTCTCTCTCTCCTCTCTCCTCTCTCCTCTCTCCTCTCTCCTCTCTCTCCTCTCTCTCCTCTCTCTCCTCTCTCCCTCAATTAAATTGAAGGTGCTTTATTGGCATGGGAAACTGTTAAAGGAATTTATTCCTATATGTTCATTAACCAATTTAAATAGACATAGACCAGTGTCCAAATTTAATCAATAGTGTTTATTCTCGAGAGTACTCTGACGTGCATATACAAAAACCGTTATTTTTATCCCTTCTTTTACTAACACACATACATACACACTAATCTGGATTATCTCCTGAAGCCTTTTACCAGTTTATTACACCTTAGCTGACAGTTCCAGCCCCCCTCCCCCAGATAAGGAAAACCTGGAGGGGGCTCTCCCTGTCTCTTATTTTCACAGAGTTATAGCTGGGTCGGTTCAAACATAGTTTAATGATCCACAGAGTTATAGCTGGGTCGGTTCAAACATAGGTTAATGATCCACAGAGTTATAGCTGGGTCGGTTCAAACATAGGTTAATGATCCACAGAGTTATAGCTGGGTCGGTTCAAACATAGTTTAATGATCCACAGAGTTATAGCTGGGTCAGTTCAAACATAGTTTAATGATCCACAGAGTTATAGCTGGGTCGGTTCAAACATAGTTTAATGATCCACAGAGTTATAGCTGGGTCGGTTCAAACATAGTTTAATGATCCACAGAGTTATAGCTGGGTCGGTTCAAACATAGTTTAATGATCCACAGAGTTATAGCTGGGTCGGTTCAAACATAGTTTAATGATCCACAGAGTTATAGCTGGGTCGGTTCAAACATAGTTTAATGATCCACAGAGTTATAGCTGGGTCGGTTCAAACATAGTTTAATGATCCACAGAGTTATAGCTGGGTCGGTTCAAACATAGTTTAATGATCCACAGAGTTATAGCTGGGTCGGTTCAAACATAGTTTAATGATCCACAGAGTTATAGCTGGGTCGGTTCAAACATAGTTTAATGATCCACAGAGTTATAGCTGGGTCGGTTCAAACATAGGTTAATGATCCACAGAGTTATAGCTGGGTCGGTTCAAACATAGTTTAATGATCCACAGAGTTATAGCTGGGTCGGTTCAAACATAGGTTAATGATCCACAGAGTTATAGCTGGGTCGGTTCAAACATAGGTTAATGATCCACAGAGTTATAGCTGGGTCGGTTCAAACATAGTTTAATGATCCACAGAGTTATAGCTGGGTCGGTTCAAACATAGTTTAATGATCCACAGAGTTATAGCTGGGTCGGTTCAAACATAGGTTAATGATCCACAGAGTTATAGCCGGGTCGGTTCAAACATAGGTTAATGATCCACAGAGTTATAGCCGGGTCGGTTCAAACATAGGTTAACCTGTTTGGGCTGCAAGCCCGACACCGCCCACAATATGACAACATCCAGCTCAAAGTGCAGGGCGCGAAATTCAAAAGCTAGTTTTTAAAAATATTTAACTTTCACACATTAACAAGTCCAAGACACCAGATGAAAGATAAACTTCTTGTGAATCAAACCAACATGTCCGATTTTTAAAATGTTTTACAGGGAAGACAAAATATGTAAATCTATTAGCTAACCACGTTAGCAAATGACACCACTTTTCTAACTCCATCAGTTTCTTACTCCATCAGGTGCTATCACAAATTCGACCAAATAAAGATATAAATAGCCACTAACCAAGAAACAAATTCATCAGATGACAGTCTGATAACATATTTATTGTATAGCATATTTTTTTTCGAAAAATGTGCATATTTCAGGTATAAATCATATTTTACATTTCAGCTACAAATCAGAAAGTGCACCGAAAGCAGCCATAATATTTACAGACACCAACAGACACCAACGTCAAATAGCTTATTACTCATCATAAAACATTTCCGAAAAATATATAGTTTGCAGCAATTGAAAGATAGGCAACTTGTGATTCCAAACAATATTTCCGATTTATTAAATGTTTTACAGCGAAAACAAAATGTATCGCTATATTAGCGTAGCCACAATAGAGAGACACATTTGGGCGCCCACGACCCGTTCACATGCACGACAGATATATGAAATAACATCATAAAATGAGTCTTACTTTGGCTGATCTTTCATCAGAATGTTGAAACAGGCGTCCTCTGTCCAGATGAGTCGTTGTTTCGTTTCAGAATGAGAAATATCCCTGTTCATTTACCATTTCCAGTAGCCGTGGCCCAACGTAAACACAGTCATACGACGGAACACGGCAATACTCCCGAATAAAGTTTCAATAATCTGATTAAACTATATTGAAAAAACATACATTACGATGATATGGTCACATATATCCCAAAAAATTCGAGCCGGAGACGTTAGCCGTTCGTTAGGAAGGCAAAACAGAAGTCCATCCCACTTCCTTCAGAATACCGGAAGTGGGCGCTCAGGTCAAAGAAATAGTTTTTTTTCCACCACAGACCAAGAGGAGCAAAAAAATTTCTTCTCTGACATCCTCTTTACACCAATAGGAAGGCGTATAGACTGTCAGCAGACTCCTAGGTGTTAAGACCATGTATAGGCATCAGATTGAAAAGAGCATAGATTTCTGACATTTCACTTCCTGGTCAGGAAAAGTGCTGCAGAAGGACTTGTGTTTCACTCAGAGAAATAATTCCAACTGTTTTAGAAACTAGAAAGTGTTTTCTATCCAAAAAGAATAATAATATTCATATTGTACGAGCAAGATTTGAGTAGGAGGCCGTTTGAAATGGGCACGATTTCACTGGCTACTCAACACTTTGCCTTGCAGCCATAAGAAGTTAATGATCCACAGAGTTATAGCTGGGTCGGTTCAAACATAGTTTAATGATCCACAGAGTTATAGCTGGGTCGGTTCAAACATAGGTTAATGATCCACAGAGTTATAGCTGGGTCGGTTCAAACATAGGTTAATGATCCACAGAGTTATAGCTGGGTCGGTTCAAACATAGGTTAATGATCCACAGAGTTATAGCTGGGTCGGTTCAAACATAGTTTAATGATCCACAGAGTTATAGCTGGGTCGGTTCAAACATAGTTTAATGATCCACAGAGTTATAGCTGGGTCGGTTCAAACATAGGTTAATGATCCACAGAGTTATAGCTGGGTCGGTTCAAACATAGTTTAACCTCTAACGCCTCCCTAACCCGGATCCGGGATCCCCCCCAACACAAAAGCTGACTAGCATAGCCTAGCCTAAAGTTACAGGGATATCATAAAATAAAATGTTCATGAAATCACAAGTCCAAGACACCAAATGAAAGATACAGATCTTGTGATTCAAGCCATCATCTCTGATTTGTAAAATGTTTTACAGGGAAGACACAATATGTAAATCTATTAGCTAACCACTGTTAGCAAAAGACAACAATTTTCTTACTCCACCATTTTCTTACTGCATCAGTAGCTATCACCAATTCGGCCAAATAAAGATATTGATAGCCACTAACCAAGAAAAAACCTCATCAGATGACAGTCTGATAACATATTTATTGTATAGGATAGGTTTTGTTAGAAAAATGTGCATATTTCAGGTATAAATCATAGTTTACAATTGCACCCACCATCACAACTCGACTAGAAAAAATACAGAGAGCAACGTGTATTACCTAATTACTAATCATAAAACATTTCTTAAAAATACACAGCGTACACTAATTGAAAGACACAGATCCTGTGAATCCAGACAATATTTCAGATTTTCTAAGTGTCTTACAGCGAAAACACAATAAATCGTTATATTACCATAGCACATGTGCAAACATTACCCCAGCATTGATTCACGGCAAAAAGAGCGATAGCATTATCACCACCAAAATGTATTAATTTTTTCACTAACCTTCTCAGAATTCTTCAGATGACACTCCTGTAACATCATATTACAACATACATATAGAGTTTGTTCGAAAATGTGCATATTTAGCCACCAAAATCATGGTTAGACAATGAGAAAAGTAGCCAAGCTGGTCAGAAAATGTCGGGCGCCATATTAGACAGTGATCTAGTCTTATACATAAATACTCATAAACTTGACTAAAAAATACAGGGTGGACAGCGATTGATAGACAATTTAATTCTTAATGCAATCGCTGAATTACATTTTTTAAATTATCCTTACTTTTCAATACAGGTTGCGCCAAGCGAAGCTACACCAAACAAAATGGCGGCATAAGCGTTTAACATTTTTCGACAGAAACACGATTTATCATCATAAATAGTTCTTACTATGAGCTGTTCTTCCATCAGAATCTTGGGCAATGAATCCTTTCTCCGGTCTAATCGTCTTTTGGTCGAAAGATGTCCTCTTGTCCCGTCGAAATGGCCAATTACGTTCACCATGCACTCGAAAAGTGCCCAGCTCCTCAAAGTGCATCACACAGAAATGCCATAAAATCGCCCTAAACGGATATAAATTGCTATAAAACGGTTCAAATTAACTACCTTATGATGTTTTTAACACCTATAACGAGTAAAAACATGACCGGAGAAATATTACTGGCTAAACAACAGCTTGGAAGGAGGCAAGTCCGATGTCCATCGTGCGTCAGGCGCAGGCAGGAAAAGAAAGCTACTTCCGGTCTTTGGTGTTTTATAGAGGCCCTGATTGCGCAATCGACTCCATTCAAAGCGTCACCACGTACTGACATCCAGAGGAAGACATAGGCAGTGTTTGTTTCTCCATAGCATTTACAGGGACTTTACAACCGACCTGGGAACAGGGGCCAAGATTTCTGAAATCTCACTCCCTGTCATGAAAAGTGCTGTAGAAGGAGTTCTGTTTCACTCAGAGACAAAATTCCAACGGCTATAGAAACTAGAGAGTGTTTTCTATCCAATAATAATAATAATATGCATATTGTACGAGCAAGAATTGAGTAGGAAGCCGTTTAATCTGAAGACCGATTTATGCTAAGTCGAAACAGCACCCCCTATATTCGCAAGAAGTTAATGATCCACAGAGTTATAGCTGGGTCGGTTCAAACATAGTTTAATGATCCACAGAGTTATAGCTGGGTCGGTTCAAACATAGTTTAATGATCCACAGAGTTATAGCTGGGTCGGTTCAAACATAGGTTAATGATCCACAGAGTTTTCTTTAAGCACACACAGACATTCTTTTCTATCCCTAACAAATAATCCCAATGGTTAAATTTCTGGATAGAATAATTTAATCATTTATCTTAACCCTTGATAAAATATTCTAACAGAAACATATGTTAACATTGCCAAAGCAAGTGAAGTAGATAATAAACAGGTCACAAATCCTGCTTTTGTGATGGCACACTGTGGTATTTCACCCAATAGATATGGGAGTTTATCAAAATTGGGTTTGTTTTCGGGTTCTTTGTGTATCTGTGTAATCTGAGGGAAATATGTGTCTCTAATAAGGTCATACATTGGACAGGAGGTTAAGAAGTGCAGCTCAGTTCCCACCTCATTTTGTGGGCAGTGAGCACATAGCCTGTCTTCTCTTGAGAGCTAAGTCTGCCTGCGGCGGCCTTTCTCAATAGCAAGGCTATGCTCACTGAGTCTGTACATAGTCAAAGCTTTCCTTAAATTTGGGTTTGTCACAGTGGTCAGGTATTCTGCCACTGTGTACTCTCTATTTAGGGCCAAATAGCATTCTAGTTTGCTCAGTTTTTTGTAAATTCTTTCACAATGTGTCAAGTAATTATCTTTTTGTTTTCTCATTATTTGGTGGTGTCTAACTGTGTTTTTCTCTCTCTCTCTCTCTCTCTCTCTCTCTCTCTCTCTCTCTCTCTCTCTCTCTCTCTCTCTCTCTCTCTTTCTTTCTTTCTCTCTTTCTTTCTCTCTCTCTTTCTTTCACTTTCTCTCTCTCTTCCTCTATTCTTTTGTCTATTCTTCTGTCTCTCTAACCCCCCCCCCCCCATCTAGATAGTGGAGTCTAAGAGGGCGGTTATGGAGGGGATGGTTCCACAGGATGCCAACGGGTTGAACAAATAAACCCCATATTATCATAACACCTCATTGGCCACACACACACACACACACACACACACACACACACACACACACACACACACACACACACACACACACACACACACACACACACACACACACACACACACACACACACACACACACACACACACACACACAGACACACACACACACACACACCTCCTTGGCCCTGACCCCGGCCCTGACCCCGGCCCTGACCCCTGTACCCCAATGAAGACGAGACAGAGGGGTACACTGCAAAGCAAGATCAATGAGTTAGCAGCTAACTTTTATAAACAAACTAATAACTATTGATTTGCTGGTTAATTAAGAATGCTAAACTGTTTAAACTGATTATTCGAGTCAATAGGACCATGCCCCTTTCAAGCTTATCTTTCTAAAAATTAAAATAGTTGTTTCAGAATATTTAGGCAAGATAGATGGCTTACTGATTAATCCTGCTTTGTAGTATACCTGGGTTGAAGAGAGCGAGACAGAACAGGTGGAATATACCTGGGTTGAAGAGAGCGAGACAGAACAGGTGGAATATACCTGGGTTGAAGAGAGAGAGAGAGAACAGGTGGTAATATACCTGAGTTGAAGAGAGAGAGAACAGAATAGGTGGTAATATACCTGGGTTGAAGAGAGAGAGAGAGAGAGAGAGAGAGAGAGAGAACAGGTGGTAATATACCTGGGTTGAGGAGAGAGAGAGAGAACAGGTGGTAATATACCTGGGTTGAAGAGAGAGAGACAGAACAGGTGGTAATATACCTGGGTTGAAGAGAGAGAGAACAGAATAGGTGGTAATATACCTGGGTTGAAGAGAGAGAGAGAGAGAGAGAGAGAGAGAGAACAGGTGGTAATATACCTGGGTTGAGGAGAGAGAGAGAGAACAGGTGGTAATATACCTGGGTTGAAGAGAGAGAGACAGAACAGGTGGTAATATACCTGGGTTGAAGAGAGAGAGAGAGAACAGGTGGTAATATACCTGGGTTGAAGAGAGAGAGACAGAACAGGTGGTAATATACCTGGGTTGAAGAGAGAGAGAGAGAACAGGTGGTAATATACCTGGGTTGAAGAGAGAGAGAGAACAGGTGGTAATATACCTGGGTTGAAGAGAGAGAGACAGAACAGGTGGTAATATACCTGGGTTGAGGAGAGAGAGACAGAACAGGTGGTAATATACCTGGGTTGAAGAGAGAGAGACAGAACAGGTGGTAATATACCTGGGTTGAAGAGAGAGAGAGACAGAACAGGTGGTAATATACCTGGGTTGAAGAGAGAGAGACAGAACAGGTGGTAATATACCTGGGTTGAAGAGAGAGAGACAGAATAGGTGGTAATATACCTGGGTTGAAGAGAAAGAGAGAGAACAGGTGGTAATATACCTGGGTTGAAGAGAGAGAGACAGAATAGGTGGTAATATACCTGGGTTGAAGAGAAAGAGAGAGAACAGGTGGTAATATACCTGGGTTGAAGAGAGAGAGACAGAATAGGTGGTAATATACCTGGGTTGAGGAGAGAGAGACAGAACAGGTGGTAATATACCTGGGTTGAAGAGAGAGAGACAGAATAGGTGGTAATATACCTGGGTTGAAGAGAAAGAGAGGGAACAGGTGGTAATATACCTGGGTTGAGGAGAGAGAGACAGAATAGGTGGTAATATACCTGGGTTGAAGAGAGAGAGAGAGAACAGGTGGTAATATACCTGGGTTGAAGAGAGAGAGACAGAACAGGTGGTAATATACCTGGGTTGAAGAGAGAGAGACAGAACAGGTGGTAATATACCTGGGTTGAAGAGAGAGAGACAGAACAGGTGGTAATATACCTGGGTTGAAGAGAAAGAGAGAGAACAGGTGGTAATATACCTGGGTTGAGGAGAGAGAGACAGAATAGGTGGTAATATACCTGGGTTGAAGAGAGAGAGAGAGAACAGGTGGTAATATACCTGGGTTGAAGAGAGAGAGACAGAACAGGTGGTAATATACCTGGGTTGAAGAGAGAGAGAGACAGAACAGGTGGTAATATACCTGGGTTGAAGAGAGAGAGACAGAACAGGTGGTAATATACCTGGGTTGAAGAGAGAGAGACAGAACAGGTGGTAATATACCTGGGTTGAAGAGAGACAGAACAGGTGGTAATATACCTGGGTTGAAGAGAGAGAGACAGAACAGGTGGTAATATACCTGGGTTGAAGAGAGAGAGACAGAACAGGTGGTAATATACCTGGGTTGAAGAGAGAGAGACAGAACAGGTGGTAATATACCTGGGTTGAAGAGAGAGAGACAGAACAGGTGGTAATATACCTGGGTTGAAGAGAGAGAGACAGAACAGGAGGTAATATACCTGGGTTGAAGAGAGAGAGACAGAACAGGAGGTAATATACCTGGGTTGAAGAGAGAGAGAGACAGAACAGGTGGTAATATACCTGGGTTGAAGAGAGAGAGACAGAACAGGTGGTAATATACCTGGGTTGAAGAGAGAGAGACAGAACAGGTGGTAATATACCTGGGTTGAAGAGAGAGAGACAGAACAGGTGGTAATATACCTGGGTTGAAGAGAGAGAGACAGAACAGGAGGTAATATACCTGGGTTGAAGAGAGAGAAAGAGAGAGAGAACAGGTGGTAATATACCTGGGTTGAAGAGAGAGAGACAGAACAGGAGGTAATATACCTGGGTTGAAGAGAGAGAGAGACAGAACAGGTGGTAATATACCTGGGTTGAAGAGAGAGAGAGAGAACAGGTGGTATAATACCTGGGTTGAAGAGAGAGAGAGACAGAACAGGTGGTAATATACCTGGGTTGAAGAGAGAGAGACAGAACAGGAGGTAATATACCTGGGTTGAAGAGAGAGAGAGACAGAACAGGTGGTAATATACCTGGGTTGAAGAGAGAGAAAGAGAGAGAGAACAGGTGGTAATATACCTGGGTTGAAGAGAGAGAGACAGAACAGGAGGTAATATACCTGGGTTGAAGAGAGAGAGACAGAACAGGTGGTAATATACCTGGGTTGAAGAGAGAGAGAGAGAACAGGTGGTAATATACCTGGGTTGAAGAGAGAGAGAGACAGAACAGGTGGTAATATACCTGGGTTGAAGAGAGAGAGACAGAACAGGAGGTAATATACCTGGGTTGAAGAGAGAGAGAGACAGAACAGGTGGTAATATACCTGGGTTGAAGAGAGACAGAACAGGTGGTAATATACCTGGGTTGAAGAGAGAGAGACAGAATAGGTGGTAATATACCTGGGTTGAAGAGAGAGAGAGAGAGAACAGGTGGTAATATACCTGGGTTGAAGAGAGAGAGACAGAACAGGAGGTAATATACCTGGGTTGAAGAGAGAGAGAGACAGAACAGGTGGTAATATACCTGGGTTGAAGAGAGACAGAACAGGTGGTAATATACCTGGGTTGAGGAGAGAGAGACAGAATAGGTGGTAATATACCTGGGTTGAAGAGAGAGAGAGAGAACAGGTGGTAATATACCTGGGTTGAAGAGAGAGACAGAACAGGTGGTAATATACCTGGGTTGAAGAGAGAGAGAGAGAACAGGTGGTAATATACCTGGGTTGAAGAGAGAGAGAACAGGTGGTAATATACCTGGGTTGAAGAGAGAGAGACAGAACAGGTGGTAATATACCTGGGTTGAAGAGAGAGAGAGACAGAACAGGTGGTAATATACCTGGGTTGAAGAGAGAGAGAGACAGAACAGGTGGTAATATACCTTGGTTGAAGAGAGAGAGACAGAACAGGTGGTAATATACCTGGGTTGAAGAGAGAGAGACAGAACAGGTGGTAATATACCTGGGTTGAAGAGAGAGAGACAGAACAGGTGGTAATATACCTGGGTTGAAGAGAGAGAGACAGAACAGGTGGTAATATACCTGGGTTGAAGAGAGACAGAACAGGTGGTAATATACCTGGGTTGAAGAGAGAGAGAACAGGTGGTAATATACCTGGGTTGAAGAGAGAGAGAACAGGTGGTAATATACCTGGGTTGAAGAGAGAGAGAACAGGTGGTAATATACCTGGGTTGAAGAGAGAGAGAACAGGTGGTAATATACCTGGGTTGAAGAGAGAGAGAACAGGTGGTAATATACCTGGGTTGAAGAGAGAGAGACAGAACAGGTGGTAATATACCTGGGTTGAAGAGAGAGAGAGACAGAACAGGTGGTAATATACCTGGGTTGAAGAGAGAGAGACAGAACAGGTGGTAATATACCTGGGTTGAAGAGAGAGAGACAGAACAGGTGGTAATATACCTGGGTTGAAGAGAGAGAGACAGAACAGGTGGTAATATACCTGGGTTGAAGAGAGAGAGACAGAACAGGTGGTAATATACCTGGGTTGAAGAGAGAGAGACAGAACAGGTGGTAATATACCTGGGTTGAAGAGAGAGAGACAGAACAGGTGGTAATATACCTGGGTTGAAGAGAGAGAGACAGAACAGGTGGTAATATACCTGGGTTGAAGAGAGAGAGAGAGAACAGGTGGTAATATACCTGGGTTGAAGAGAGAGAGACAGAACAGGTGGTAATATACCTGGGTTGAAGAGAGAGAGAGAGAACAGGTGGTAATATACCTGGGTTGAAGAGAGAGAGACAGAACAGGTGGTAATATACCTGGGTTGAAGAGAGAGAGAGAGAACAGGTGGTAATATACCTGGGTTGAAGAGAGAGAGAGAACAGGTGGTAATATACCTGGGTTGAAGAGAGAGAGACAGAACAGGTGGTAATATACCTGGGTTGAGGAGAGAGAGACAGAACAGGTGGTAATATACCTGGGTTGAAGAGAGAGAGACAGAACAGGTGGTAATATACCTGGGTTGAAGAGAGAGAGAGACAGAACAGGTGGTAATATACCTGGGTTGAAGAGAGAGAGACAGAACAGGTGGTAATATACCTGGGTTGAAGAGAGAGAGACAGAACAGGTGGTAATATACCTGGGTTGAAGAGAGACAGAACAGGTGGTAATATACCTGGGTTGAAGAGAGAGAGAACAGGTGGTAATATACCTGGGTTGAAGAGAGAGAGACAGAACAGGTGGTAATATACCTGGGTTGAAGAGAGAGAGACAGAACAGGTGGTAATATACCTGGGTTGAAGAGAGAGAGACAGAACAGGTGGTAATATACCTGGGTTGAAGAGAGAGAGACAGAACAGGTGGTAATATACCTGGGTTGAAGAGAGAGAGACAGAACAGGTGGTAATATACCTGGGTTGAAGAGAGAGAGACAGAACAGGTGGTAATATACCTGGGTTGAAGAGAGAGAGACAGAACAGGTGGTAATATACCTGGGTTGAAGAGAGAGAGACAGAACAGGTGGTAATATACCTGGGTTGAAGAGAGAGAGAACAGGTGGTAATATACCTGGGTTGAAGAGAGAGAGACAGAACAGGTGGTAATATACCTGGGTTGAAGAGAGAGAGACAGAACAGGTGGTAATATACCTGGGTTGAATAGAGAGAGACAGAACAGGTGGTAATATACCTGGGTTGAATAGAGAGAGAACAGGTGGTAATATACCTGGGTTGAAGAGAGAGAGAGACAGAACAGGTGGTAATATACCTGGGTTGAAGAGAGAGAGAGACAGAACAGGTGGTAATATACCTGGTTTGAAGAGAGAGAGACAGAACAGGTGGTAATATACCTGGGTTGAAGAGAGAGAGAGAACAGGTGGTAATATACCTGGGTTGAAGAGAGAGAGACAGAACAGGTGGTAATATACCTGGGTTGAAGAGAGAGAGACAGAACAGGTGGTAATATACCTGGGTTGAAGAGAGAGAGACAGAACAGGTGGTAATATACCTGGGTTGAAGAGAGAGAAAGAGAGACAGAACAGGTGGTAATATACCTGTGTTGAAGAGAGAGAGACAGAACAGGTGGTAATATACCTGGGTTGAAGAGAGAGAGACAGAACAGGTGGTAATATACCTGGGTTGAAGAGAGAGAGACAGAACAGGTGGTAATATACCTGGGTTGAAGAGAGAGAGACAGAACAGGTGGTAATATACCTGGGTTGAAGAGAGAGAGACAGAACAGGTGGTAATATACCTGGGTTGAAGAGAGAGAGAACAGTTGGTAATATACCTGGGTTGAAGAGAGAGAGACAGAACAGGAGGTAATATACCTGGGTTGAAGAGAGAGAGACAGAACAGGTGGTAATATACCTGGGTTGAAGAGAGAGAGACAGAACAGGTGGTAATATACCTGGGTTGAAGAGAGAGAGACAGAACAGGTGGTAATTTACCTGGGTTGAAGAGAGACAAAGTTTAACTCTTATCATCATTATACATGAGTACATGAAGCGACAATGAGACTTATACTAAATGAATAGTATATTTGAATAAGAAATAATAGTATATTTGAATATGAATGAATAGTATATTTGAATATGAATTTATAGTATTTTTGAATATATTTGAATATGAATGAATAGTATATTTGAATAAGAATTAATATTATATTTGAATATATTTGAATATGAATGAATAGAATATTTGAATATGAATGAATAGTATATTTGAATATGAATGAATAGTATATTTGAATATATATAAATAGCCTTTTGAATATGATGTTTTGAATTCTGTCTGTAATGTTTCTCTCTGTAATCAGGGTCCAGAATGCTGTTTGTGTATGTGACCATATGTTCAAAATGTAAGGATTAATGGCATTGTATAATTTGTTTGTTTGTGTGTTTACTTGTGAGTGCGTATGTATGCCACAATATTTCTCTGATTTTATACCAGTCGGCACGTGTAGTATTGTACCTCTGGACTATATGTTGATGTTATTGCTATCGTCATACAGAGGATAGTCCTCCAGGCGTAGATATGTTAATGCTATCATCATATAGAGGATAGTCCTCCAGGCGTAGATATGTTAATGCTATCATCATATAGAGGATAGTCCTCCGGATGTAGATATGCTAATGCTATCATCATACAGAGGATAGTCAATTCAAACCAAATCAAAGTTGATTTGTCACGTGTGCCGAATACAACAGGTGTAGACCTTACAGTGAAATGCTTACTTACAGGCTCTAACCAATAGTGCACAATAGGTATTAGGTGAACAATAGGTAAGTAAAGAAATAAAACAACAGTAAAAAGACAGGCTATATACAGTAGAGAGGCTATATACAGTAGAGAGGCTATATACAGTAGAGAGGCTATATACAGTAGAGAGGCTATATACAGTAGAGAGGCTATATACAGTAGAGAGGCTATATACAGTAGAGAGGCTATATACAGTAGAGAGGTTATATACAGTAGTGAGGCTATATACAGTAGAGAGGCTATATACAGTAGGGAGGCTATATACAGTAGTGAGGCTACATACAGTAGAGAGGCTATATACAGTAGAGGCTATATACAGTAGAGAGGCTATATACAGTAGAGAGGCTATATACAGTAGAGAGGCTATATACAGTAGAGAGGCTATATACAGTAGTGAGGCTATATACAGTAGTGAGGCTATATACAGTAGCGAGGCTATATACAGAAGTGAGGCTATTTACAGTAGCGAGGCTATATACAGTAGAGAGGCTATATACAGTAGTGAGGCTATATACAGTAGAGAGGCTATATACAGACACCGGTTAGTCAGGCTGATTGAGGTAGTATGTACATGTAGATATTGTTAAAGTGACTATGCATATAGTCCTCTGGACGTAGATATGTTGACGACGTGGCGTGTGTTGACCGCTCAGCCATGGGCAGTGACATCTGTTTACGTTTACTGTTGGTTATTTACAACAACGTACCGGCTGGACCAATCATCTATCTTTGTTATAAGAGTTCCTTAAATTTCCTTAAATCGTTTATGAATATCTATATATGTCTAAATATAGTATGTAATTGATCTCTACATGAATGTGTCTCTGTAATCATGCTCTGAATGATGCCTTTAGTATGTTGTTGATTTGGGATTTAACTACTACTATTCTACTACTCATTAAGAGAAACAATGGCCTGGATTTTCTTACTGATGACGCTAATGTAACAATTATATTTACATGCACATTTTTTATTGTAGGAAATCTTATTAAAACTGTTAAATAAAATTCTGGACCGTGAACTATGTTTTCATATTGAGGCAATTATTAGATGGGTTGGTAAACCACATCAGTTAAAAACTGATGGGTCGGTAAACTAGATCAGGTAAGAACTGATGGGGTAGTAAACTAGATCAGTTAAGAACTGATGGGACGGTAAACTAGATCAGGTGAGAATTGATGGGTCAGTAAACTAGATCAGGTAAGAACTGATGGGTCGGTAAACTAGATCAGGTAAGAACTGATGGGACGGTAAACTAGATCAGGTAAGAACTGATGGGTCAGTAAACTAGATCAGGTAAGAACTGATGGGTTGGTAAACTAGATCAGGTAAGAACTGATGGGTCAGTAAACTAGATCAGGTAAGAACTGATGGGACGGTAAACTAGATCAGGTAAGAACTGATGCTACGGTAAACTAGATCAGGTAAGAACTGATGGGACGGTAAACTAGATCAGGTAAGAACTGATGGGTCGGTAAACTAGATCATGTAAACACAGATGGGTCGGTAAACTATATCAGGTAAGAACTGTAGGGTCGGTAAACTATATCAGGTGAGAACTGATGGGTCGATAAACTAGATCAGATGAGAACTGATGGGTCGGTAAACTAGATCAGGTAAGAACTGATGGGTCAGTAAACTAGATCAGGTAAGAACTGATGGGACGGTAAACTAGATCAGGTGAGAATTGATGGGTCGGTAAACTAGATCATGTAAGAACTGATGGGTCAGTAAACTAGATCAGGTAAGAACTGATGAGACGGTAACCTAGATCAGGTAAGAACTGATGGGACGGTAAACTAGATCAGGTAAGAACTGATGGGACGGTAAACTAGATCAGGTAAGAACTGATGGGACGGTAAACTAGATCAGATGAGAACTGATGGGTCGGTAAACTAGATCAGGTAATAACTGATGGGTCGGTAAACTAGATCAGATGAGAACTGATAGGTCGGTAAATTAGATCAGGTAAGAACTGATGGGTCGGTAAACTAGATCATGTAAACACAGATGGGTCGGTAAACTAGATCAGGTGAGAATTGATGGGTCGGTAACCTAGATCAGGTGAGAACTGATGGGTCGATAAACTAGATCAGATGAGAACTGATGGGTCGGTAAACTAGATCAGGTGAGAACTGATGGGTCGGTAAACTAGATCAGGTGAGAACTGATGGGTTGGTAAACTAGATCAGGTGAGAACTGATGGGTCGGTAAACTAGATCAGGTAAGAACTGATGGGTCGGTAAACTAGATCATGTAAACACAGATGGGTCGGTAAACTAGATCAGGTAAGAACTGATGGGTCGGTAAACTAGATCAGGTAAGAACTGATGGGTCAGTAAACTAGATCAGGTAAGAACTTATGAGACGGTAAACTAGATCAGGTAAGAACTGATGGGACGGTAAACTAGATCAGGTAAGAACTGATGGGACGGTAAACTAGATCAGGTAAAAACTGATGGGACGGTAAACTAGATCAGATGAGAACTGATGGGTCGGTAAACTAGATCAGGTGAGAACTGATGGGTCGGTTAACTAGATCAGGTAAGAACTGATGGGACGGTAAACTAGATCAGGTAAGAACTGATGGGATGGTAAACTAGATCAGGTAAAAACTGATGGGACGGTAAACTAGATCAGATGAGAACTGATGGGTCGGTAAACTAGATCAGGTGAGAACTGATGGGTCGGTAAACTAGATCAGGTGAGAACTGATGGGTCGGTAAACTAGATCAGGTAAGAACTGATGGGTTGGTAAACTAGATCAGGTAAGAACTGATGGGTCAGTAAACTAGATCAGGTAAGAACTGATGGGACGGTAAACTAGATCAGGTAAGAACTGATGCTACGGTAAACTAGATCAGGTAAGAACTGATGGGACGGTAAACTAGATCAGGTAAGAACTGATGGGTCGGTAAACTAGATCATGTAAACACAGATGGGTCGGTAAACTAGATCAGGTAAGAACTGTAGGGTCGGTAAACTATATCAGGTGAGAACTGATGGGTCGATAAACTAGATCAGATGAGAACTGATGGGTCGGTAAACTAGATCAGGTAAGAACTGATGGGTCAGTAAACTAGATCAGGTAAGAACTGATGGGACGGTAAACTAGATCAGGTGAGAATTGATGGGTCGGTAAACTAGATCAGGTAAGAACTGATGGGTCAGTAAACTAGATCAGGTAAGAACTGATGAGACGGTAACCTAGATCAGGTAAGAACTGATGGGACGGTAAACTAGATCAGGTAAGAACTGATGGGACGGTAAACTAGATCAGGTAAGAACTGATGGGACGGTAAACTAGATCAGAAGAGAACTGATGGGTCGGTAAACTAGATCAGGTAATAACTGATGGGTCGGTAAACTAGATCAGATGAGAACTGATGGGTCGGTAAACTAGATCAGGTGAGAATTGATGGGTCGGTAAACTAGATCAGGTGAGAACTGATGGGTCGATAAACTAGATCAGATGAGAACTGATAGGTCGGTAAATTAGATCAGGTAAGAACTGATGGGTCGGTAAACTAGATCATGTAAACACAGATGGGTCGGTAAACTAGATCAGGTGAGAATTGATGGGTCGGTAACCTAGATCAGGTGAGAACTGATGGGTCGATAAACTAGATCAGATGAGAACTGATGGGTCGGTAAACTAGATCAGGTGAGAACTGATGGGTCGGTAAACTAGATCAGGTGAGAACTGATGGGTCGGTAAACTAGATCAGGTGAGAACTGATGGGTCGGTAAACTAGATCAGGTAAGAACTGATGGGTCGGTAAACTAGATCATGTAAACACAGATGGGTCGGTAAACTAGATCAGGTAAGAACTGATGGGTCGGTAAACTAGATCAGGTAAGAACTGATGGGTCAGTAAACTAGATCAGGTAAGAACTGATGAGACTGTAAACTAGATCAGGTAAGAACTGATGGGACGGTAAACTAGATCAGGTAAGAACTGATGGGACGGTAAACTAGATCAGGTAAAAACTGATGGGACGGTAAACTAGATCAGATGAGAACTGATGGGTCGGTAAACTAGATCAGGTGAGAACTGATGGGTCGGTTAACCTCTTTGGGATTGCCCCCCTTTTTCTCAATTTCCGCCTGAAAACATACCCTAATCTAACTGCTTGTAGCTCAGGCCTAGAAGGAAGGATATGCATATTCTTGGTATCATTTGAAAGGAAACATTCTGAAGTTTGTGTAAATGTGAATTGAATGTAGGAGAATATAACACAATAGATCTGGTAGAAGAAAATACAAGGAAATCAACAGACGTTTTTTGTTCTTTTACTGTTGTTGCATCTTTAAAAATCAACAAGAAAGGCCAAACATTCAGTTATGATACTGGGGATCATTTCAAATCAGAACATAGGTAGGCAACAGTATTTTACCAAAGTTTCAGATGGATACATTCAGGAATGAGTGAGGTACATGCCATTGAGCATGAGGTCAACCAGGTGTCCCTCACAAGTTTCCCAAATGTACCCAAGTGGCCGAATTGGTACAATGATACAATGATACAAAACCTATATACAAAATACAAAACAATTATTCTAACATACCCCAAAAAATATATATTTGAAAAATTCAAGAAAAAAAAATGAATATTTCAAAAAAATAAAAAAATAACAAGGGGAACTATTTACACTTCAAATGTTCAATCATGTGAAGACTCTCTGTCCTCTAAACAATGTTGCGCTCCTGATGCCATATCCCATAGCAGTCTCTCTCTGGTGTGAAACAGAGGGTCACAGCACAGGTGGTGCAGGTGACAGGGGACTTCTTGTGGCACAGGGCACAACGAAGCCGCCCTACTGTGCCCCTTTTTCCCTGAGGCACATCCCTGCCTGCAATGATGAACTTCACCATGTGCGTACCGCTGGTTGGAGCAGAAGGGACAGAGGTAGAGGGGACAGAAGGTGCTACAGTGTTCTTGCTGTAGTTAGCAAGCTCCTGGATGAGCTGCTCCCTAAAGGGTAGCTGTGAGATGGGGGGCTGTCCACAGTTCTTGGCCATTTCCTTCTGGAGGATGAAGGAATTCACCACAGCAATGTCAATAAAATGATAGAATAGAGTTTTGTACCATTTCATGGTCTTGTGAAGTACATTATAATAGCCTATCAGCGCATCCGATAGGTCTACACCCCCCATGCTCTTGTTGTAATCCCTCACAGCATCTGGAATGGGGACATTTCTGGCAGTCCAAGCGCCTGTAGGACCTTTCAAACGTCGAACAACGTGATCCCCACCGAACGACTTGTGAATAGTGGAACACATGACTACCTCTCGAGTGTCCATCCACTTCACAAACAGCAAACCATCTTCACGGATCCATCTCATGGTACCCCGCTCAGCCCGCTTAGGCATGTCGTTTACCCTGGTTTTTGGAAAACCCACTCGGTTGGTCCGAATGGTGCCACAGGCCCACATCTCCAGCTTCCTCAGGTCTGTGAACAGGGTAGGGCTTGTGTAGAAGTTGTCTACAAATAGTTTGTAGCCCTTCCCCAGCAGCTGGAAATCTAATAACTGCATCACAGAATCATAACTGAGTCCCTTACCGCTCGCACAAGTGTTCTTCCCCTCATAGACAAAAAAATTGCACGTGTATGCACACGCAGAATCGGCCAAAACAAACAGCTTGTAACCCCATTTTGTGGGTTTGTTGCGCATGTACTGTTTTAGGCCAATTCTGGCCTTTGAGGCTACCATTCTCTCATCTATGGAAAGGTTCTGGGCGGGCTGAAAATATGTCTTGCATGCCTCAACGATATCATGGTAGAGAGGTTTAATCTTGCATAGTTTGTCAAAGCCTGCTGTGCCTCGTTTCGCCTCGTTGTCCTTATCAACCTCTGGGTCACTAATGTGAAGTGCCCGTGAAATTGTCAGAAACCTCTTACAAGACATGACCGTTGAGGGGAAAGGCAGTTGATAGAGTGGTGCAGTTTTCCAGTAGTGTTTGAGGTTCTTCAGCTTCACCACCCCCATGTAAATGACCATAGACAGGTAGCAAAACAGATCTGAAATGGAAATGTCCTTCCATGCCTCTGTCTTGCCTTCCTGCTTCTTAGCCCCATATTTATTAGTGTTCATCACCAGGGTATCAACAACTGCCGAGGTGAAGAACAACTGGAAAAGTTGCATGGGGCTGTATTTAGAGGTTGTGTCCAATTGAGGGCCTACTGGGCGTTTTGGGCGGAAAAGTGGAGATGGTGGGGCCACATCCTCCTCAAGAACAGAGTGCCAACGGTCCTCCTCCGCTCTGTCAGGTTCCACGCTGGACGGTTCCACGCTGACCTTCCTCCGCTTCTTTGCCGCCGGCTTACCACCCCTTGATGGCCGGGCGGGGGTAGGTGTGGTGCCGGATACAGCCGGGGTCCAGCTGGATGGACCAGCTTCAGTGGGGGATTTTCTCCTTGGCTCCCAATCAGAATCGCTGGGACTGTGAAATAAAGACACAGACACAAAGACACATATTATATATACACAATTTGTGACCATGGTGAGGTTTTGTCCATTTCATTTTAGAGATAAAATACATGGAAACAATTAGGTAATAATTATACAGACACATATTATAGAAGCACAATTTGTGACCATGGTGATGGTTTTGTCCATTTCATTTTAGAGATAAAATACATGGAAACAATTAGGTAATAATTATACAGACACACATTATAGAAGCACAATTTGTGACCATGGTGATGGTTTTGTCCATTTCATTTTAGAGATAAAATACATGGAAACAATTAGGTAATAATTATACAGACACATATTATAGAAGCACAATTTGTGACCATGGTGATGGTTTTGTCCATTTCATTTTAGAGATAAAATACATGGAAACAATTAGGTAATAATTATACAGACACACATTATAGAAGCACAATTTGTGACCATGGTGATGGTTTTGTCCATTTCATTTTAGAGATAAAATACATGGAAACAATTAGGTAATAATTATACAGACACATATTATAGAAGCACAATTTGTGACCATGGTGATGGTTTTGTCCATTTCATTTTAGAGATAAAATACATGGAAACAATTAGGTAATAATTATACAGACACACATTATAGAAGCACAATTTGTGACCATGGTGATGGTTTTGTCCATTTCATTTTAGAGATAAAATACATGGAAACAATTAGGTAATAATTATACAGACACATATTATAGAAGCACAATTTGTGACCATGGTGAGGTTTTGTCCAGACACACAGACATACACCCACAATGTAGAGCAATATGTACTTTCTACATTTCAATATACTTGTGTACTTTTATATTTCATGTCCTAGTCATATTTTTATATAAGGCAAATAAAATACAATATCTCAAACAACTCAAATGAATTATATTTGATATTACTAATTTCAAACAACGTTACTCACCGATCCAAAACTGCGTCTTCACCGTGGAGGAACATGTCTTCGAATTCTGAATCCACGGATTCAATCTCACTGGATTCATTTAGCTGTTCACTATCACTAGATCTCTCTATTTCATCAATGATATCGTGCATATCTGTATACCTGGTCTTGGTCTTTGATTTTGCTGATTTATTAGCCATTATTGTAACTTGAAAATGCTCAGAACAAAACGTTTGCGGCGCGTAAAACGGCAGGGATCCTTCTGGTAGAATTTTCAATGGCGAATAGCTGTGTACGCATGGCTTTACAACGAAGCCTATTATTTCCAGGTAGAACCATTGCATATGCCCATGTACCTCTGTTCATTGGCTATCTATCCAGCTAGATTTCAAGAAGATCCGTGGTCATTGGTCCGAAATACAGTCAATCAACGAAGGACAGGTCATTCGATTGGCGCATCAGGAAGTCGTTGTTTGGTCTGTTCAAATCAATTTTTTTCGGTCAATATGTCCCGGGAAAAGAACCATGAAGTTTGGTTGTTTTACTAACAAACAGAGGATTCTAATGAAACCGAACTTGACTTGATAAACGTCCCTTTAGAGTGAGTAATTACAATGAATGTTACGTCCAAAGTTGAACGACGCTGAATTTTCCACACAAGCCGTTCACAAAATGTTTCGTTTTAGGCTATAAAAATGGATTATATCGAACAAAAAGCCACTTGATTGTTTCGTCGTGACCTTTAGGATTGCCAAAAGAAGAAAATTTCCTAAGGTAATTGATGATTTTTATTGCTATTTCTGACTTTCGTGACTAATGTACTTTGTTGTAACTGTACCTAATGTGTTGTTTACTGATCGATAATCGCTTTTGCAGTGAAGCTTTTCGAAATCGGACATATTGGCTAGATTAACAAGAGGTATAGTTTTGATATGGTGTATAACACTTCTGATTTAATTGAAGCTAAATATTTATAATTATGACATTTCGCCATTTTTTTTTTTTTTTTTTGAAACGTGCCGCTAGCGGCACCCCAATCCTAGACAGGTTAACTAGATCAGGTAAGAACTGATAGGACGGTAAACTAGATCAGGTAAGAACTGATGGGACGGTAAACTAGATCAGGTAAGAACTGATGAGACGGTAACCTAGATCAGGTAAGAACTGATAGGACGGTAAACTAGATCAGGTAAGAACTGATGGGACGGTAAACTAGATCAGGTGAGAATTGATGGGTCGGTAAACTAGATCAGGTAAGAACTGATGGGTCAGTAAACTAGATCAGGTAAGAACTGATGAGACGGTAACCTAGATCAGGTAAGAACTGATGGGACGGTAAACTAGTTCAGGTAAGAACTGATGGGACGGTAAACTAGATCAGGTAAGAACTGATGGGACGGTAAACTAGATCAGAAGAGAACTGATGGGTCGGTAAACTAGATCAGGTAATAACTGATGGGTCGGTAAACTAGATCAGATGAGAACTGATGGGTCGGTAAACTAGATCAGGTGAGAATTGATGGGTCGGTAAACTAGATCAGGTGAGAACTGATGGGTCGATAAACTAGATCAGATGAGAACTGATAGGTCGGTAAACTAGATCAGGTGAGAATTGATGGGTCGGTAAACTAGATCAGGTGAGAACTGATGGGTCGATAAACTAGATCAGATGAGAACTGATAGGTCGGTAAATTAGATCAGGTAAGAACTGATGGGTCGGTAAACTAGATCATGTAAACACAGATGGGTCGGTAAACTAGATCAGGTGAGAATTGATGGGTCGGTAACCTAGATCAGGTGAGAACTGATGGGTCGATAAACTAGATCAGATGAGAACTGATGGGTCGGTAAACTAGATCAGGTGAGAACTGATGGGTCGGTAAACTAGATCAGGTGAGAACTGATGGGTCGGTAAACTAGATCAGGTGAGAACTGATGGGTCGGTAAACTAGATCAGGTAAGAACTGATGGGTCGGTAAACTAGATCATGTAAACACAGATGGGTCGGTAAACTAGATCAGATGAGAACTGATGGGTCGGTAAACTAGATCAGGTGAGAACTGATGGGTCGGTTAACTAGATCAGGTAAGAACTGATGGGACGGTAAACTAGATCAGGTAAGAACTGATGGGACGGTAAACTAGATCAGGTAAAAACTGATGGGACGGTAAACTAGATCAGATGAGAACTGATGGGTCGGTAAACTAGATCAGGTGAGAACTGATGGGTCGGTAAAACTAGATCAGATGAGAACTGATGGGTCGGTAAACTAGATCAGGTGAGAATTGATGGGTCGGTAAACTAGATCAGGTGAGAACTGATGGGTCGATAAACTAGATCAGATGAGAACTGATAGGTCGGTAAACTAGATCAGGTAAGAACTGATGGGTCGGTAAACTAGATCATGTAAACACAGATGGGTCGGTAAACTAGATCAGGTGAGAATTGATGGGTCGGTAACCTAGATCAGGTGAGAACTGATTGGTCGGTAACCTAGATCAGGTAAGAACTGATGGGACGGTAAACTAGATCAGGTAAGAACTGATGGGACGGTAAACTAGATCAGGTAAGAACTGATGGGACGGTAAACTAGATCAGAAGAGAACTGATGGGTCGGTAAACTAGATCAGGTAAGAACTGATGGGTCGGTAAACTAGATCATGTAAACACAGATGGGTCGGTAAACTAGATCAGGTAAGAACTGATGGGTCGGTAAACTAGATCAGGTAAGAACTGATGGGTCAGTAAACTAGATCAGGTAAGAACTGATGAGACGGTAAACTAGATCAGGTAAGAACTGATGGGACGGTAAACTAGATCAGGTAAGAACTGATGGGACGGTAAACTAGATCAGGTAAAAACTGATGGGACGGTAAACTAGATCAGATGAGAACTGATGGGTCGGTAAACTAGATCAGGTGAGAACTGATGGGTCGGTAAAACTAGATCAGATGAGAACTGATGGGTCGGTAAACTAGATCAGGTGAGAATTGATGGGTCGGTAAACTATATCAGGTGAGAACTGATGGGTCGATAAACTAGATCAGATGAGAACTGATAGGTCGGTAAACTAGATCAGGTAAGAACTGATGGGTCGGTAAACTAGATCATGTAAACACAGATGGGTCGGTAAACTAGATCAGGTGAGAATTGATGGGTCGGTAACCTAGATCAGGTGAGAACTGATGGGTCGGTAAACTAGATCAGGTGAGAACTGATGGGTCGGTAAACTAGATCAGGTGAGAACTGATGGGTCGGTAAACTAGATCAGGTAAGAACTGATGGGTCGGTAAACTAGATCAGGTGAGAACTGATGGGTCGGTAAACTAGATCAGCTGAGAACTGATGGGTCAGTAAACTAGATCAGGTAAGAACTGATGGGACGGTAAACTAGATCAGGTGAGAACTGATGGGTCGGTAAACTAGATCAGCTGAGAACTGATGGGTCAGTAAACTAGATCAGGTAAGAACTGATGGGACGGTAAACTAGATCAGGTGAGAACTGATGGGTCAGTAAACTAGATCAGGTGAGAACTGATGGGACGGTAAACTAGATCAGGTAAGAACTGATGGGATGGCAAACTAGATCAGGTGAGAACTGATGGGTCGGTAAACTAGATCAAGTAAGAACTGATGGGACGGTAAACTAGATCAGGTGAGAACTGATGGGTCGGTAAACTAAATCAGGTAAGAACTGATGGGACGGTAAACTAGATCAGGTGAGAACTGATGGGTCGGTAAACTAGATCAGGTGAGAACTGATGGGTCGGTAAACTAGATCAGGTAAGAACTGATGGGACGGTACACTAGATCAGGTAAGAACTGATGGGACGGTAAACTAGATCAGGTAAGAACTGATGGGTCGGTTAACTAGATCAGGTAAACACAGATGGGTCGGTAAACTAGATCAGGTGAGAATTGATGGGTCGGTAACCTAGATCAGGTGAGAACTGATGGGTCGGTAACCTAGATCAGGTAAGAACTGATGGGACGGTAAACTAGATCAGGTAAGAACTGATGGGACGGTAAACTAGATCAGGTAAGAACTGATGGGACGGTAAACTAGATCAGAAGAGAACTGATGGGTCGGTAAACTAGATCAGGTAAGAACTGATGGGACGGTAAACTAGATCAGGTAAGAACTGATAGGACGGTAAACTAGATCATGTAAACACAGATGGGTCGGTAAACTAGATCAGGTAAGAACTGATGGGTCGGTAAACTAGATCAGGTAAGAACTGATGGGACGGTAAACTAGATCAGGTAAGAACTGATAGGACGGTAAACTAGATCAGGTAAAAACTGATGGGACGGTAAACTAGATCAGATGAGAACTGATGGGTCGGTAAACTAGATCAGGTGAGAACTGATGGGTCGGTTAACTAGATCAGGTAAGAACTGATGGGACGGTAAACTAGATCAGGTAAGAACTGATGGGACGGTAAACTAGATCAGGTAAAAACTGATGGGACGGTAAACTAGATCAGATGAGAACTGATGGGTCGGTAAACTAGATCAGGTGAGAACTGATGGGTCGGTAAAACTAGAACAGATGAGAACTGATGGGTCGGTAAACTAGATCAGGTGAGAATTGATGGTTCGGTAAACTAGATCAGGTGAGAACTGATGGGTCGATAAACTAGATCAGATGAGAACTGATAGGTCGGTAAACTAGATCAGGTAAGAACTGATGGGTCGGTAAACTAGATCATGTAAACACAGATGGGTCGGTAAACTAGATCAGGTGAGAATTGATGGGTCGGTAACCTAGATCAGGTGAGAACTGATGGGTCGGTAAACTAGATAGGTGAGAACTGATGGGTCGGTAAACTAGATCAGGTGAGAACTGATGGGTCGGTAAACTAGATCAGGTAAGAACTGATGGGTCGGTAAACTAGATCAGGTGAGAACTGATGGGTCGGTAAACTAGATCAGCTGAGAACTGATGGGTCAGTAAACTAGATCAGGTAAGAACTGATAGGACGGTAAACTAGATCATGTAAACACAGATGGGTCGGTAAACTAGATCAGGTAAGAACTGATGGGTCGGTAAACTAGATCAGGTAAGAACTGATGGGACGGTAAACTAGATCAGGTAAGAACTGATAGGACGGTAAACTAGATCAGGTAAAAACTGATGGGACGGTAAACTAGATCAGATGAGAACTGATGGGTCGGTAAACTAGATCAGGTGAGAACTGATGGGTCGGTTAACTAGATCAGGTAAGAACTGATGGGACGGTAAACTAGATCAGGTAAGAACTGATGGGACGGTAAACTAGATCAGGTAAAAACTGATGGGACGGTAAACTAGATCAGATGAGAACTGATGGGTCGGTAAACTAGATCAGGTGAGAACTGATGGGTCGGTAAAACTAGAACAGATGAGAACTGATGGGTCGGTAAACTAGATCAGGTGAGAATTGATGGTTCGGTAAACTAGATCAGGTGAGAACTGATGGGTCGATAAACTAGATCAGATGAGAACTGATAGGTCGGTAAACTAGATCAGGTAAGAACTGATGGGTCGGTAAACTAGATCATGTAAACACAGATGGGTCGGTAAACTAGATCAGGTGAGAATTGATGGGTCGGTAACCTAGATCAGGTGAGAACTGATGGGTCGGTAAACTAGATAGGTGAGAACTGATGGGTCGGTAAACTAGATCAGGTGAGAACTGATGGGTCGGTAAACTAGATCAGGTAAGAACTGATGGGTCGGTAAACTAGATCAGGTGAGAACTGATGGGTCGGTAAACTAGATCAGCTGAGAACTGATGGGTCAGTAAACTAGATCAGGTAAGAACTGATGGGACGGTAAACTAGATCAGGTGAGAACTGATGGGTCGGTAAACTAGATCAGCTGAGAACTGATGGGTCAGTAAACTAGATCAGGTAAGAACTGATGGGACGGTAAACTAGATCAGGTGGGAACTGATGGGTCAGTAAACTAGATCAGGTGAGAACTGATGGGACGGTAAACTAGATCAGGTAAGAACTGATGGGATGGCAAACTAGATCAGGTGAGAACTGATGGGTCGGTAAACTAGATCAAGTAAGAACTGATGGGACGGTAAACTAGATCAGGTGAGAACTGATTGGTCGGTAAACTAAATCAGGTAAGAACTGATGGGACGGTAAACTAGATCAGGTAAGAACTGATGGGTCGGTAAACTAGATCAGGTGAGAACTGATGGGTCGGTAAACTAGATCAGGTAAGAACTGATGGGACGGTACACTAGATCAGGTAAGAACTGATGGGACGGTAAACTAGATCAGGTAAGAACTGATGGGTCGGTTAACTAGATCAGGTAAACACAGATGGGTCGGTAAACTAGATCAGGTGAGAATTGATGGGTCGGTAACCTAGATCAGGTGAGAACTGATGGGTCGGTAACCTAGATCAGGTAAGAACTGATGGGACGGTAAACTAGATCAGGTAAGAACTGATGGGACGGTAAACTAGATCAGGTAAGAACTGATGGGACGGTAAACTAGATCAGAAGAGAACTGATGGGTCGGTAAACTAGATCAGGTAATAACTGATGGGTCGGTAAACTAGATCAGGTGAGAATTGATGGGTCGATAAACTAGATCAGATGAGAACTGATAGGTCGGTAAATTAGATCAGGTAAGAACTGATGGGTCGGTAAACTAGATCATGTAAACACAGATGGGTCGGTAAACTAGATCAGGTGAGAATTGATGGGTCGGTAACCTAGATCAGGTGAGAACTGATGGGTCGATAAACTAGATCAGATGAGAACTGATGGGTCGGTAAACTAGATCAGGTGAGAACTGATGGGTCGGTAAACTAGATCAGGTGAGAACTGATGGGTCGGTAAACTAGATCAGGTAAGAACTGATGGGTCGGTAAACTAGATCATGTAAACACAGATGGGTCGGTAAACTAGATCAGGTAAGAACTGATGGGTCGGTAAACTAGATCAGGTAAGAACTGATGGGTCAGTAAACTAGATCAGGTAAGAACTGATGAGACGGTAAACTAGATCAGGTAAGAACTGATGGGACGGTAAACTAGATCAGGTACGAACTGATAGGACGGTAAACTAGATCAGGTAAAAACTGATGGGACGGTAAACTAGATCAGATGAGAACTGATGGGTCGGTAAACTAGATCAGGTGGGAACTGATGGGTCGGTAAACTAGATCAGGTGAGAACTGATGGGTCGGTAAACTAGATCAGGTAAGAACTGATGGGTCGGTAAACTAGATCAGGTGAGAACTGATGGGTCGGTAAACTAGATCAGCTGAGAACTGATGGGTCAGTAAACTAGATCAGGTAAGAACTGATGGGACGGTAAACTAGATCAGGTGAGAACTGATGGGTCGGTAAACTAGATCAGCTGAGAACTGATGGGTCAGTAAACTAGATCAGGTAAGAACTGATGGGACGGTAAACTAGATCAGGTGAGAACTGATGGGTCAGTAAACTAGATCAGGTGAGAACTGATGGGACGGTAAACTAGATCAGGTAAGAACTGATGGGATGGCAAACTAGATCAGGTGAGAACTGATGGGTCGGTAAACTAGATCAAGTAAGAACTGATGGGACGGTAAACTAGATCAGGTGAGAACTGATGGGTCGGTAAACTAAATCAGGTAAGAACTGATGGGACGGTAAACTAGATCAGGTGAGAACTGATGGGTCGGTAAACTAGATCAGGTGAGAACTGATGGGTCGGTAAACTAGATCAGGTAAGAACTGATGGGACGGTACACTAGATCAGGTAAGAACTGATGGGACGGTAAACTAGATCAGGTAAGAACTGATGGGTCGGTTAACTAGATCAGGTAAACACAGATGGGTCGGTAAACTAGATCAGGTGAGAATTGATGGGTCGGTAACCTAGATCAGGTGAGAACTGATGGGTCGGTAACCTAGATCAGGTAAGAACTGATGGGACGGTAAACTAGATCAGGTAAGAACTGATGGGACGGTAAACTAGATCAGGTAAGAACTGATGGGACGGTAAACTAGATCAGAAGAGAACTGATGGGTCGGTAAACTAGATCAGGTAATAACTGATGGGTCGGTAAACTAGATCAGGTGAGAATTGATGGGTCGGTAAACTAGATCAGGTGAGAACTGATGGGTCGATAAACTAGATCAGATGAGAACTGATAGGTCGGTAAATTAGATCAGGTAAGAACTGATGGGTCGGTAAACTAGATCATGTAAACACAGATGGGTCGGTAAACTAGATCAGGTGAGAATTGATGGGTCGGTAACCTAGATCAGGTGAGAACTGATGGGTCGATAAACTAGATCAGATGAGAACTGATGGGTCGGTAAACTAGATCAGGTGAGAACTGATGGGTCGGTAAACTAGATCAGGTGAGAACTGATGGGTCGGTAAACTAGATCAGGTGAGAACTGATGGGTCGGTAAACTAGATCAGGTAAGAACTGATGGGTCGGTAAACTAGATCATGTAAACACAGATGGGTCGGTAAACTAGATCAGGTAAGAACTGATGGGTCGGTAAACTAGATCAGGTAAGAACTGATGGGTCAGTAAACTAGATCAGGTAAGAACTGATGAGACGGTAAACTAGATCAGGTAAGAACTGATGGGACGGTAAACTAGATCAGGTAAGAACTGATGGGACGGTAAACTAGATCAGGTAAAAACTGATGGGACGGTAAACTAGATCAGATGAGAACTGATGGGTCGGTAAACTAGATCAGGTGAGAACTGATGGGTCGGTTAACTAGATCAGGTAAGAACTGATGGGACGGTAAACTAGATCAGGTAAGAACTGATGGGACGGTAAACTAGATCAGGTAAAAACTGATGGGACGGTAAACTAGATCAGATGAGAACTGATGGGTCGGTAAACTAGATCAGGTGAGAACTGATGGGTCGGTAAAACTAGATCAGATGAGAACTGATGGGTCGGTAAACTAGATCAGGTGAGAACTGATGGGTCGATAAACTAGATCAGATGAGAACTGATAGGTCGGTAAACTAGATCAGGTAAGAACTGATGGGTCGGTAAACTAGATCATGTAAACACAGATGGGTCGGTAAACTAGATCAGGTGAGAATTGATGGGTCGGTAACCTAGATCAGGTGAGAACTGATGGGTCGGTAAACTAGATCAGGTGAGAACTGATGGGTCGGTAAACTAGATCAGGTGAGAACTGATGGGTCGGTAAACTAGATCAGGTAAGAACTGATGGGTCGGTAAACTAGATCAGGTGAGAACTGATGGGTCGGTAAACTAGATCAGCTGAGAACTGATGGGTCAGTAAACTAGATCAGGTAAGAACTGATGGGACGGTAAACTAGATCAGGTAAGAACTGATGGGATGGCAAACTAGATCAGGTGAGAACTGATGGGTCGGTAAACTAGATCAAGTAAGAACTGATGGGACGGTAAACTAGATCAGGTGAGAACTGATGGGTCGGTAAACTAAATCAGGTAAGAACTGATGGGACGGTAAACTAGATCATGTAAACACAGATGGGTCGGTAAACTAGATCAGTTGAGAATTGATGGGTCGGTAACCTAGATCAGGTGAGAACTGATGGGTCGATAAACTAGATCAGATGAGAACTGATGGGTCGGATAAACTTTAGATCAGGT
>NW_024058344.1:0-58230 GCF_016432855.1 Salvelinus namaycush | reverse complement strand
TGTAACCCTTCGCCTGTTTTTCTGGCTTCGGTAAAAAATGTCAGAAGTTAGCAGATTCATTCAATTCAAAACAACTATCATTTTGACCACTAAACCAAAGAGTTTGACAACAATATATTGGATAAAAACTTCCTCTACTTCTCTGCTTGTCAAATGCGGAGAAGGTTTATTCAGTATGGAACTTACGTTACAGCAGTTTTACTAAATGCACTACCATGTGTTTTTTAAACTTTCACAAACAACTGCCGTTTTGACCCCTTTCCCAACATTTTACAGAAAACAATGTTTTCTATATAAAATCTACCCCTACTCTTCTGCTTTTCAAGCAACAAGTCGGATTTCAAATCGGGTCTACCAATCTGTAACTAGAGCTATTTTTGTAACCCTTCGCCTGTTTTTCTGGCTTCGGTAAAAAATGTCAGAAGTTAGCAGATTCATTAAATTCAAAACAACTTTCACAAACAACTGCCGTTTTGACCCCTTTCTCAACATTTTACAGAAAACAATGTTTTCTATATAAAATCTACCCTACTCTTCTGCTTTTCAAGTACGAAAGTCGGATTTCAAATCGGGGCTACCAATCTGTAACTAGAGCTATTTTTGTAACCCATCGCATGTCTTTCTGGCTTCGGTAAAACATGTAAGAAGTTAGCAAATTCATTCAATTCAAAACAACTATCATTTTGACCACTAAACCAAAGAGATAGACAAAATATATTGGATTAAAACTTCCTCTACTTCTCTGCTTGTCAAATGTGGAGAAGGTTTATTCAGTATGAAACTTACGTTACAGCAGTTTTACTAAATGCACTACCATGTGTTTTTTAAACTTTCCCAAACAAATGCCGTATTGACACCTTTCGCAACATTTTACAGAAAAAAATGTTGGCTATATAAAATCTTGCCCTACTTGTCTTCTATTCAAGTACGAAGTCGGATTTCAAATCGGGGCTACCAATCTGTATCTAGAGCTATTATTGTAACCCATCGCATGTCTTTCTGGCTTCGGTAAAACATGTCAGAAGTTAGCAGATTCATTAAATTCAAAACAACTATCATTTTGACCACTAAACCAAAGAGTTTGACAAAAATATATTGGATTAAAACTTCCCTCTACTTCTCTGCTTGTCAAATGCGGAGAAGGTTTATTCAGTATGGAACTTACGTTACAGCAGTTTTACTAAATGCACTACCATGTGTTTTTTAAACTTTCACAAACAACTGCCGTTTTGACCCCTTTCCCAACATTTTACAGAAAACAATGTTTTCTATATAAAATCTACCCCTACTCTTCTGCTTTTCAAGCAACAAGTCGGATTTCAAATCGGGTCTACCAATCTGTAACTAGAGCTATTTTTGTAACCCTTCGCCTGTTTTTCTGGCTTCGGTAAAAAATGTCAGAAGTTAGCAGATTCATTCAATTCAAAACAACTATCATTTTGACCACTAAACCAAAGAGTTTGACAACAATATATTGGATAAAAACTTCCTCTACTTCTCTGCTTGTCAAATGCGGAGAAGGTTTATTCAGTATGGAACTTACGTTACAGCAGTTTTACTAAATGCACTACCATGTGTTTTTTAAACTTTCACAAACAACTGCCGTTTTGACCCCTTTCCCAACATTTTACAGAAAACAATGTTTTCTATATAACATCTACCCCTACTCTTCTGCTTTTCAAGCAACAAGTTGGATTTCAAATCGGGTCTACCAATCTGTAACTAGAGCTATTTTTGTAACCCTTCGCCTGTTTTTCTGGCTTCGGTAAAAAATGTCAGAAGTTAGCAGATTCATTAAATTCAAAACAACTTTCACAAACAACTGCCGTTTTGACCCCTTTCCCAACATTTTACAGAAAACAATGTTTTCTATATAAAATCTACCCCTACTCTTCTGCTTTTCAAGTACGAAAGTCGGATTTCAAATCGGGGCTACCAATCTGTAACTAGAGCTATTTTCGTAACCCATCGCATGTCTTTCTGGCTTCGGTAAAACATGTAAGAAGTTAGCAAATTCATTCAATTCAAAACAACTATCATTTTGACCACTAAACCAAAGAGATAGACAAAATATATTGGATTAAAACTTCCTCTACTTCTCTGCTTGTCAAATGTGGAGAAGGTTTATTCAGTATGAAACTTACGTTACAGCAGTTTTACTAAATGCACTACCATGTGTTTTTTAAACTTTCACAAACAACTGCCGTTTTGACCCCTTTCCCAACATTTTACAGAAAACAATGTTTTCTATATAAAATCTACCCCTACTCTTCTGCTTTTCAAGCAACAAGTCGGATTTCAAATCGGGTCTACCAATCTGTAACTAGAGCTATTTTTGTAACCCTTCGCCTGTTTTTCTGGCTTCGGTAAAAAATGTCAGAAGTTAGCAGATTCATTCAATTCAAAACAACTATCATTTTGACCACTAAACCAAAGAGTTTGACAACAATATATTGGATAAAAACTTCCTCTACTTCTCTGCTTGTCAAATGCGGAGAAGGTTTATTCAGTATGGAACTTACGTTACAGCAGTTTTACTAAATGCACTACCATGTGTTTTTTAAACTTTCACAAACAACTGCCGTTTTGACCCCTTTCCCAACATTTTACAGAAAACAATGTTTTCTATATAAAATCTACCCCTACTCTTCTGCTTTTCAAGCAACAAGTCGGATTTCAAATCGGGTCTACCAATCTGTAACTAGAGCTATTTTTGTAACCCTTCGCCTGTTTTTCTGGCTTCGGTAAAAAATGTCAGAAGTTAGCAGATTCATTAAATTCAAAACAACTTTCACAAACAACTGCCGTTTTGACCCCTTTCTCAACATTTTACAGAAAACAATGTTTTCTATATAAAATCTACCCCTACTCTTCTGCTTTTCAAGTACGAAAGTCGGATTTCAAATCGGGGCTACCAATCTGTAACTAGAGCTATTTTTGTAACCCATCGCATGTCTTTCTGGCTTCGGTAAAACATGTAAGAAGTTAGCAAATTCATTCAATTCAAAACAACTATCATTTTGACCACTAAACCAAAGAGATTGACAAAATATATTGGATTAACACTTCCTCTACTTCTCTGCTTGTCAAATGTGGAGAAGGTTTATTCAGTATGAAACTTACGTTACAGCAGTTTTACTAAATGCACTACCATGTGTTTTTTAAACTTTCCCAAACAAATGCCGTATTGACACCTTTCGCAACATTTTACAGAAAAAAATGTTGGCTATATAAAATCTTGCCCTACTTGTCTTCTATTCAAGTACGAAGTCGGATTTCAAATCGGGGCTACCAATCTGTATCTAGAGCTATTATTGTAACCCATCGCATGTCTTTCTGGCTTCGGTAAAACATGTCAGAAGTTAGCAGATTCATTAAATTCAAAACAACTATCATTTTGACCACTAAACCAAAGAGTTTGACAAAAATATATTGGATTAAAACTTCCCTCTACTTCTCTGCTTGTCAAATGCGGAGAAGGTTTATTCAGTATGGAACTTACGTTACAGCAGTTTTACTAAATGCACTACCATGTGTTTTTTAAACTTTCACAAACAACTGCCGTTTTGACCCCTTTCCCAACATTTTACAGAAAACAATGTTTTCTATATAAAATCTACCCCTACTCTTCTGCTTTTCAAGCAAGAAGTCGGATTTCAAATCGGGGCTACCAATCTGTAACTAGAGCTATTTTTGTAACCCTTCGCCTGTTTTTCTGGCTTCGGTAAAAAATGTCAGAAGTTAGCAGATTCATTAAATTCAAAACAACTATCATTTTGACCACTAAACCAAAGAGTTTGACAAAAATATATTGGATTAAAACTTCCCTCTACTTCTCTGCTTGTCAAATGCGGAGAAGGTTTATTCAGTATGGAACTTACGTTACAGCAGTTTTACTAAATGCACTACCATGTGTTTTTTAAACTTTCACAAACAACTGCCGTTTTGACCCCTTTCCCAACATTTTACAGAAAACAATGTTTTCTATATAAAATCTACCCCTACTCTTCTGCTTTTCAAGCAACAAGTCGGATTTCAAATCGGGTCTACCAATCTGTAACTAGAGCTATTTTTGTAACCCTTCGCCTGTTTTTCTGGCTTCGGTAAAAAATGTCAGAAGTTAGCAGATTCATTAAATTCAAAACAACTATCATTTTGACCACTAAACCAAAGAGTTTGACAAAAATATATTGGATTAAAACTTCCCTCTACTTCTCTGCTTGTCAAATGCGGAGAAGGTTTATTCAGTATGGAACTTACGTTACAGCAGTTTTACTAAATGCACTACCATGTGTTTTTTAAACTTTCACAAACAACTGCCGTTTTGACCCCTTTCCCAACATTTTACAGAAAACAATGTTTTCTATATAAAATCTACCCCTACTCTTCTGCTTTTCAAGCAACAAGTCGGATTTCAAATCGGGTCTACCAATCTGTAACTAGAGCTATTTTTGTAACCCTTCGCCTGTTTTTCTGGCTTCGGTAAAAAATGTCAGAAGTTAGCAGATTCATTAAATTCAAAACAACTTTCACAAACAACTGCCGTTTTGACCCCTTTCCCAACATTTTACAGAAAACAATGTTTTCTATATAAAATCTACCCCTACTCTTCTGCTTTTCAAGCAACAAGTCGGATTTCAAATCGGGTCTACCAATCTGTAACTAGAGCTATTTTTGTAACCCTTCGCCTGTTTTTCTGGCTTCGGTAAAAAATGTCAGAAGTTAGCAGATTCATTAAATTCAAAACAACTTTCACAAACAACTGCCGTTTTGACCCCTTTCCCAACATTTTACAGAAAACAATGTTTTCTATATAAAATCTACCCCTACTCTTCTGCTTTTCAAGCAACAAGTCGGATTTCAAATCGGGTCTACCAATCTGTAACTAGAGCTATTTTTGTAACCCTTCGCCTGTTTTTCTGGCTTCGGTAAAAAATGTCAGAAGTTAGCAGATTCATTCAATTCAAAACAACTATCATTTTGACCACTAAACCAAAGAGTTTGACAACAATATATTGGATAAAAACTTCCTCTACTTCTCTGCTTGTCAAATGCGGAGAAGGTTTATTCAGTATGGAACTTACGTTACAGCAGTTTTACTAAATGCACTACCATGTGTTTTTTAAACTTTCACAAACAACTGCCGTTTTGACCCCTTTCCCAACATTTTACAGAAAACAATGTTTTCTATATAAAATCTACCCCTACTCTTCTGCTTTTCAAGCAACAAGTCGGATTTCAAATCGGGTCTACCAATCTGTAACTAGAGCTATTTTTGTAACCCTTCGCCTGTTTTTCTGGCTTCGGTAAAAAATGTCAGAAGTTAGCAGATTCATTCAATTCAAAACAACTATCATTTTGACCACTAAACCAAAGAGTTTGACAACAATATATTGGATAAAAACTTCCTCTACTTCTCTGCTTGTCAAATGCGGAGAAGGTTTATTCAGTATGGAACTTACGTTACAGCAGTTTTACTAAATGCACTACCATGTGTTTTTTAAACTTTCACAAACAACTGCCGTTTTGACCCCTTTCCCAACATTTTACAGAAAACAATGTTTTCTATATAACATCTACCCCTACTCTTCTGCTTTTCAAGCAACAAGTTGGATTTCAAATCGGGTCTACCAATCTGTAACTAGAGCTATTTTTGTAACCCTTCGCCTGTTTTTCTGGCTTCGGTAAAAAATGTCAGAAGTTAGCAGATTCATTAAATTCAAAACAACTTTCACAAACAACTGCCGTTTTGACCCCTTTCCCAACATTTTACAGAAAACAATGTTTTCTATATAAAATCTACCCCTACTCTTCTGCTTTTCAAGCAACAAGTCGGATTTCAAATCGGGTCTACCAATCTGTAACTAGAGCTATTTTTGTAACCCTTCGCCTGTTTTTCTGGCTTCGGTAAAAAATGTCAGAAGTTAGCAGATTCATTAAATTCAAAACAACTTTCACAAACAACTGCCGTTTTGACCCCTTTCCCAACATTTTACAGAAAACAATGTTTTCTATATAAAATCTACCCCTACTCTTCTGCTTTTCAAGTACGAAAGTCGGATTTCAAATCGGGGCTACCAATCTGTAACTAGAGCTATTATTGTAACCCATCACATGTCTTTCTGGCTTCGGTAAAACATGTCAGAAGTTAGCAGATTCATTCAATTCAAAACAACTATCATTTTGACCACTAAACCAAAGAGTTTGACAAAAATATATTGGATTAAAACTTCCCTCTACTTCTCTGCTTGTCAAATGCGGAGAAGGTTTATTCAGTATGGAACTTACGTTACAGCAGTTTTACTAAATGCACTACCATGTGTTTTTTAAACTTTCACAAACAACTGCCGTTTTGACCCCTTTCTCAACATTTTACAGAAAACAATGTTTTCTATATAAAATCTACCCCTACTCTTCTGCTTTTCAAGCAACAAGTCGGATTTCAAATCGGGTCTACCAATCTGTAACTAGAGCTATTTTTGTAACCCTTCGCCTGTTTTTCTGGCTTCGGTAAAAAATGTCAGAAGTTAGCAGATTCATTCAATTCAAAACAACTATCATTTTGACCACTAAACCAAAGAGTTTGACAACAATATATTGGATAAAAACTTCCTCTACTTCTCTGCTTGTCAAATGCGGAGAAGGTTTATTCAGTATGGAACTTACGTTACAGCAGTTTTACTAAATGCACTACCATGTGTTTTTTAAACTTTCACAAACAACTGCCGTTTTGACCCCTTTCCCAACATTTTACAGAAAACAATGTTTTCTATATAACATCTACCCCTACTCTTCTGCTTTTCAAGCAACAAGTTGGATTTCAAATCGGGTCTACCAATCTGTAACTAGAGCTATTTTTGTAACCCTTCGCCTGTTTTTCTGGCTTCGGTAAAAAATGTCAGAAGTTAGCAGATTCATTAAATTCAAAACAACTTTCACAAACAACTGCCGTTTTGACCCCTTTCCCAACATTTTACAGAAAACAATGTTTTCTATATAAAATCTACCCCTACTCTTCTGCTTTTCAAGTACGAAAGTCGGATTTCAAATCGGGGCTACCAATCTGTAACTAGAGCTATTTTCGTAACCCATCGCATGTCTTTCTGGCTTCGGTAAAACATGTAAGAAGTTAGCAAATTCATTCAATTCAAAACAACTATCATTTTGACCACTAAACCAAAGAGTTTGACAACAATATATTGGATAAAAACTTCCTCTACTTCTCTGCTTGTCAAATGCGGAGAAGGTTTATTCAGTATGGAACTTACGTTACAGCAGTTTTACTAAATGCACTACCATGTGTTTTTTAAACTTTCACAAACAACTGCCGTTTTGACCCCTTTCCCAACATTTTACAGAAAACAATGTTTTCTATATAAAATCTACCCCTACTCTTCTGCTTTTCAAGCAACAAGTCGGATTTCAAATCGGGTCTACCAATCTGTAACTAGAGCTATTTTTGTAACCCTTCGCCTGTTTTTCTGGCTTCGGTAAAAAATGTCAGAAGTTAGCAGATTCATTAAATTCAAAACAACTTTCACAAACAACTGCCGTTTTGACCCCTTTCCCAACATTTTACAGAAAACAATGTTTTCTATATAAAATCTACCCCTACTCTTCTGCTTTTCAAGTACGAAAGTCGGATTTCAAATCGGGGCTACCAATCTGTAACTAGAGCTATTTTTCGTAACCCATCGCATGTCTTTCTGGCTTCGGTAAAACATGTAAGAAGTTAGCAAATTCATTCAATTCAAAACAACTATCATTTTGACCACTAAACCAAAGAGTTTGACAACAATATATTGGATAAAAACTTCCTCTACTTCTCTGCTTGTCAAATGCGGAGAAGGTTTATTCAGTATGGAACTTACGTTACAGCAGTTTTACTAAATGCACTACCATGTGTTTTTTAAACTTTCACAAACAACTGCCGTTTTGACCCCTTTCCCAACATTTTACAGAAAACAATGTTTTCTATATAACATATACCCCTACTCTTCTGCTTTTCAAGCAACAAGTCGGATTTCAAATCGGGTCTACCAATCTGTAACTAGAGCTATTTTTGTAACCCTTCGCCTGTTTTTCTGGCTTCGGTAAAAAATGTCAGAAGTTAGCAGATTCATTAAATTCAAAACAACTTTCACAAACAACTGCCGTTTTGACCCCTTTCCCAACATTTTACAGAAAACAATGTTTTCTATATAAAATCTACCCCTACTCTTCTGCTTTTCAAGTACGAAAGTCGGATTTCAAATCGGGGCTACCAATCTGTAACTAGAGCTGTTTTCGTAACCCATCGCATGTCTTTCTGGCTTCGGTAAAACATGTAAGAAGTTAGCAAATTCATTCAATTCAAAACAACTATCATTTTGACCACTAAACCAAAGAGATTGACAAAATATATTGGATTAACACTTCCTCTACTTCTCTGCTTGTCAAATGTGGAGAAGGTTTATTCAGTATGAAACTTACGTTACAGCAGTTTTACTAAATGCACTACCATGTGTTTTTTAAACTTTCCCAAACAAATGCCGTATTGACACCTTTCGCAACATTTTACAGAAAAAAATGTTGGCTATAAAAAATCTTGCCCTAATTGTCTTCTATTCAAGTACGAAGTCGGATATCAAATCGGGGCTACCAATCTGTATCTAGAGCTATTATTGTAACCCATCGCATGTCTTTCTGGCTTCGGTAAAACATGTCAGAAGTTAGCAGATTCATTAAATTCAAAACAACTATCATTTTGACCACTAAACCAAAGAGTTTGACAAAAATATATTGGATTAAAACTTCCTCTACTTCTCCGAGAAGGTTTATTCAGTATGGAACTTAAGTTACAGCAGTTTTACTAAATGCACTACTATGTGTTTTTTAAACTTTCCCAAACAAATGCTGTTTTGACCCCTTTCGCAACATTTTACAGAAAAAAATGTTGGCCTTATAAAATCTGCCCCTACTTGTCTTCTATTCAAGTACATAGTCGGATTTCAAATCGGAGCTACCAATCCGTAATTAGAGATATTTTCGTAACCCATCGCATGTCTTTCTGGCTTCGGTAAAACATGTAAGAAGTTAGCAGATTCATTAAATTCAAAACAACTATCATTTTGACCACTAAACCAAAGAGTTTGACAACAATATATTGGATAAAAACTTCCTCTACTTCTCTGCTTGTCAAATGCGGAGAAGGTTTATTCAGTATGGAACCTACGTTACAGCAGTTTTACTAAATGCACTACCATGTGTTTTTTAAACTTTCACAAACAACTGCCGTTTTGACCCCTTTCCCAACATTTTACAGAAAACAATGTTTTCTATATAAAATCTACCCCTACTCTTCTGCTTTTCAAGCAACAAGTCGGATTTCAAATCGGGTCTACCAATCTGTAACTAGAGCTATTTTTGTAACCCTTCGCCTGTTTTTCTGGCTTCGGTAAAAAATGTCAGAAGTTAGCAGATTCATTAAATTCAAAACAACTTTCACAAACAACTGCCGTTTTGACCCCTTTCCCAACATTTTACAGAAAACAATGTTTTCTATATAAAATCTACCCCTACTCTTCTGCTTTTCAAGCAACAAGTCGGATTTCAAATCGGGTCTACCAATCTGTAACTAGAGCTATTTTTGTAACCCTTCGCCTGTTTTTCTGGCTTCGGTAAAAAATGTCAGAAGTTAGCAGATTCATTAAATTCAAAACAACTTTCACAAACAACTGCCGTTTTGACCCCTTTCCCAACATTTTACAGAAAACAATGTTTTCTATATAAAATCTACCCCTACTCTTCTGCTTTTCAAGTACGAAAGTCGGATTTCAAATCGGGGCTACCAATCTGTAACTAGAGCTGTTTTCGTAACCCATCGCATGTCTTTCTGGCTTCGGTAAAACATGTAAGAAGTTAGCAAATTCATTCAATTCAAAACAACTATCATTTTGACCACTAAACCAAAGAGATTGACAAAATATATTGGATTAACACTTCCTCTACTTCTCTGCTTGTCAAATGTGGAGAAGGTTTATTCAGTATGAAACTTACGTTACAGCAGTTTTACTAAATGCACTACCATGTGTTTTTTAATCTTTCCCAAACAAATGCCGTATTGACACCTTTCGCAACATTTTACAGAAAAAAATGTTGGCTATAAAAAATCTTGCCCTACTTGTCTTCTATTCAAGTACGAAGTCGGATATCAAATCGGGGCTACCAATCTGTATCTAGAGCTATTATTGTAACCCATCGCATGTCTTTCTGGCTTCGGTAAAACATGTCAGAAGTTAGCAGATTCATTAAATTCAAAACAACTATCATTTTGACCACTAAACCAAAGAGTTTGACAAAAATATATTGGATTAAAACTTCCTCTACTTCTCCGAGAAGGTTTATTCAGTATGGAACTTAAGTTACAGCAGTTTTACTAAATGCACTACTATGTGTTTTTTAAACTTTCCCAAACAAATGCTGTTTTGACCCCTTTCGCAACATTTTACAGAAAAAAATGTTGGCCTTATAAAATCTGCCCCTACTTGTCTTCTATTCAAGTACAAAGTCGGATTTCAAATCGGAGCTACCAATCCGTAATTAGAGATATTTTCGTAACCCATCGCATGTCTTTCTGGCTTCGGTAAAACATGTAAGAAGTTAGCAGATTCATTAAATTCAAAACAACTATCATTTTGACCACTAAACCAAAGAGTTTGACAACAATATATTGGATAAAAACTTCCTCTACTTCTCTGCTTGTCAAATGCGGAGAAGGTTTATTCAGTATGGAACCTACGTTACAGCAGTTTTACTAAATGCACTACCATGTGTTTTTTAAACTTTCACAAACAACTGCCGTTTTGACCCCTTTCCCAACATTTTACAGAAAACAATGTTTTCTATATAAAATCTACCCCTACTCTTCTGCTTTTCAAGCAACAAGTCGGATTTCAAATCGGGTCTACCAATCTGTAACTAGAGCTATTTTTGTAACCCTTCGCCTGTTTTTCTGGCTTCGGTAAAAAATGTCAGAAGTTAGCAGATTCATTAAGGGTTTACAAGTAAATAAGAGTCCTGGAGTATATGGAATAATTGAAGAGTTTTATAAAATATATGCCAGTTTTTTAGCACCTATTTTATTGGAAGTTTATCAATATATGGAGGATAATGATAGTATTTCAGAATCTATGGTGACAGGGCTGATAACGATTTTATATAAAAATAAGGGGAGCAAATTAGAACTGGAGAATTATAGGCCAATTCGTTTATTAAATTCGGATTATAAGATTTTAGCTAAGATACTGGCAAATAGAATGAAGCAAGTTTTAAATGATATTATAGCACCTACACAGAATTATAGTGTGCCTGGTAGAGATATTGCTGATACAATTAATACAATTAGAGATGTGATAAATAAAATGAATCATGATAAGATGGGGGGAATTGTTTTAAGCATAGATTTAAATAAAGCTTTTGATAGGGTTGAACATGATTTTATTTTTAGGGTAATGGATAAATATGGTTTTGGTAATAGAATAATAGGATGGATAAAATTATTATATAAGAAGGCAAAAAGTAGGGTGAAATGTAATGGGGTTTTAACTGATTATTTTATTCTTGAGAGATCTGTGAGACAGGGGTGCCCTTTATCAGCTTTATTATTCGTTTTATCGGTAGAACCTTTAGCAGCATTTCTTAAAAAAGATAATCTTATAAATTGTGTACAGACTCCGCAAGGAGGTTTTAGTTTGATTCATCAATACGCAGATGATACCACTATAACAGTTAGAGATGAGGGTAGTGTAAAAAGGGTGATGGAGTGTTTTAAAGTATATGGACAAGCATCGGGTGCAAAGGTTAACATGGAGAAGTCAGTAGTAATGTATATTGGGAAGATTAATGAGGGGAATTTTCCTTTTAAAGTGGTTAAAGATTATTTTAAGGTGTTAGGAGTGTTTTTAGGGGTGAAGGAAATGGAAGCTAGGGATTTGACATGGAGTGGTGTAATAAATAAAGTTATAAAGGTGGTAAATATGTGGAGGGGGAGGTCTTTGAAATTAAAAGGGAAAGTAATCGTCATAAATTCATTGTTGATGTCAATTTTTATTTATGTAATGAATGTTTTGGATATGCCAGAATGGGTTTTATCTGAAATGAATAAAATTGTAGTTGATTTTTTATGGGAAGGGAAGGGGGTGAAAATAGCTTTTAAAACTTTGATTGCAGGTTATGAGGAGGGGGGTTTGAAGTTGGTAGATTTAAGTGTAAGGAAAACAGCAATTAGAGTAAAAATGGTACGGAAATATTTATTTGGTGAATTGGATTATGGGTGGAAAAGGTTTTTTAAAGAGTATTTGGAGGAGGTTGGGAGGATGGGGGACAATGGTTTATTGATGAGTATGAAGAAGGAAATGTTAGGTAATATACCTTTGTTTTATAGAGAAGTGTTTGAGGCTTGGGGGCAGTTTTTACCAAATGTTTATTATGAATGTACCATTTTAGAAAATATTTTAAATCAGCCGATATTTTTAAATCCAAAGATAAAGTGCAATAATATGATGTTGTTTTGTAAATATTTTATGAGGGCTGGGATGAGGCAGATAGGTGACATAGCATATGAGGTAATTCCTGGGTTTCTTCCATTTCAGGCTATATATGATAATGTGGTTGAAGTAGATGAAGAGATAAGTAAAACTACTGTGGAGAATATGTACAAGAAAATATTAGGATGTATTCCTGGGGAGTGGGTGATTTTAATAAACAAAGAGGTGGTCAAAAGATCTAAGGCTTTACCGGTTTTATATTATGAAAGTAATGGGGAGAAACATGATGTTTCAGGTCTAAAAGTTAAAATGGTTTATAGAAAATGTATTTTAAAAGAGATAAAAAGTCCTGCTTCGGAGAAAGTGTGGTCTAGGGTGTTTCCAAATATGGATGTGAAATCAATATGGAAGAATGTAAATGTAAAATATAATTTTATAGAATGTGAAGACAATGATTTTAAATTGAAACATAATAGGATTTTTCCAAATGTGGTTTTGCATCAAATAAATAGGGATATTAAAAGAGAATGTGATATTTGTGGTACGGGGTGGAAAATGTTATGCACTTTTTTGTTGAATGTAGTAGGTTGAAAGATTTTCACGAGGTTTTAAAAGGGCTTATAGTAAAACATTGGGGAGAAGAGATTTTTACTGGGGTGGAGTGGAGGAGGTTGTTTCTTTTTGGTTTAAATGGGAAAAGTAAAGTTTTAAATTTTAATTTGGTGAATTTTGTACTAAGTCATGCTAGATATACGATAAGATTAAGAAGGAATTTAGGTCAGTATGAAGGGAAAATTGTGAGTGTGGAAGGTTTTTTTAGGAGTATATTAGAGAAAGATATAGAGATAATATATAGATACGTTGGAGGAAATTTTGAAAAATTGTTTTTGTGGGGGAGTACTTTTATTGAAATTCTGTCAAATGGAAAACTTGTATTTAATTATTAATTGGTTTTAGTGAAGGATTGTGATATTAATTGTTTTTCTTTTCATTTTCTGTTTTTGAAAAACAGCGTGAATTGTTCATCCTTATTTATTATTGACTGAATGTTGTAAAAATTGTTTGGTTTTCATAATAAAATAAAATAAATTAAAAATAAAAAAAAATACGCCCTATCTTGTCTGATCTTGGAAGCTAAGCAGGGTTGGGCCTGGTTAGTACTTGGATGGGAGACCGCCTGGGAATACCAGGTGCTGTAAGATTTTTGTCCACTAGGGTGTGCTCTTGCATTATTTCATCAGCATTTGATGCTACAGTACATGTCATTTCTTCCACTTTTTGAGTGACCCAAAGTTCAAGCTTCTTATCTAATTGGTGAAAATGCAATGTCTGTTTATCAGACTCACTTTGACTTTATATGGTGTACCAAGAGTTGTTCCATTGCTTACGGCCATACCAGCCTGAATACGCACCTTTTGTTGGGTAATTGACACAGGTGTGAGTGATTGCGCTGAGTCTGCGTGTTTGCTCCAGAGAGTTTGTGTTTGAGTTTTGGGCTTTTTGAAGTACAAGCTCATTTTTGTGAATTGATTTAGTTTGAGTTATAGTTTGGGGTTGTTCCCCGGCAGCATATTGCTGTTTGGGGGACTTTCCTCCTGTCTTTTTTTTTTGGATGGATACAATGGCTTTGACCCACGCTGGCAAAAAGATGACGAACAAAGGAAACATGGATAATGGCGCTACAACAAGACAGACGCAAAAGTATGAAAAGAATTTAACAGCGGCTGTGGAAATTACGGGAGAGGAGAAAATTACAATGATGGAGTTATTGAGAGGGATTAAAGAAGTTTGTGGACTGGTCTGCGGATGTCGGGTCAAAGATGAAAAACGATATGAAGTGACGCTATCAAGTGCGAGAGGGAAGGAAAAACTGATGGATGGATTTAAAATCCGGAGCTGTCGAATCATGGCAAAGGACCTATCGCTTGATGAGATGGTTGTATCCTTCTTAAGCCTCCCAGTATACATTACAGACGAAGCCATCACAGAACGGCTAAGAGCATGGGGTGTGTCTGCTATATCACCGGTGAAAAGGCGCTACTGGCCAGGGACGTACATTGCCGATGGGACGCTTCTGCAAAGTAAAGTTCACAGACACTGTGCGCTCGCTGCCATATTCGGCCAAATTTGAAACGATGGAAGGGGCTGAATATTTTAGAGTGATACACGATCGTCAGGTGAAGGTCTGTAGGCTGTGTATCCAGCCAGGGCACGTGCTACGTGAGTGCCCTGATTTTGCATGCCATAAGTGTGGTGAGCAGGGGCATTACGCACAAGAGTGCAATGGGAGAAGAGAGCGCGGTTGTGTTGGTTGCGGGAGGAGTGTTGCGCAGTGCTCCTGTTCCCATGGTGAAGGTGCTCATGACTTGGCATCACAGGTCTTCAGCGGAAATAGTGTCGAGGAGGAGAGCGAGGTGGAGGGAACGGGGGATGAGATCGGAAGAAGACCAGAGGCAGTCGGAGGATGAAGCAGAGACGGGGCCTTGTCCTGTAGGAAAGGAGGCATCCAAGGATGGAGGGATAAGTTCAAGCCTAGACGATGTGGAGTTGGAGGGCGTTCCTCGTGGAGAGGGGGGGGGGGGGGGGGGTAGAGTGGTTTGAAGAAGAAGCACATGGAGAGGCATTGGCTCCGGGTTTTGCAGGTGAAGTGGAGATCCCGACTGTGTCTGAAGTCCAGGGAGGCTCCTCTAGGGAGGTGGATCCTGCAAGGGATGACTCTTACAAACGTAAAGGGTCTGAAGAAGAGCTGACGGAGGAAGAGATGGAGTACATACAATCTCTGCGGAGGGATAGTAAAAGGAACATGATAACCAAGAAGAAAAAAAAAAGGTAAAAGATCAATCATGAAGGACTGGATTCATCCCCTCCTCTTTATATTCATAATGGTGAGAGTTGTATCTATCAACACCAATGGACTTCGTAGCAAAGAAAAGCTAGAGCTGGTGTTGGAAGCCTTCTCTGCGGACATATTATGTCTTCAGGAGACTCATTGGACTGAGCCGTATATGGATAATGTAAGGCAGAGATGGAATGGACAAATGTACGTGAGTAATGGTACTGTGCGGGCATGTGGGGTAGCTATTTTGGTAAAACATAATGTTGTGTCTAATATAAACTTGGTATGTGCTGACACTGTGGGGCGAATGGTGGGAGTGGGTTTCACTTATCAAGATGTGGAGTACTCGTTGTACAATGTGTATGCTCCTAATAATGAAATTGAGAGGAGGGTTATGTTTATGTCTATGGGGGGATTATGTGGGAAGAACTGTCTGCTTGTTGGGGATTTTAATGTATGGATGGATAGGCTTGATGCCTCAAGTAGCGCACATTTTGGCTCTGACTCATCTCAGGGAGCGCTAGTAAGGCTAATGCGGGATGAGGATTGGGTGGATATATGGAGGGAGAGGAATCCAGATAAGCGGGTGTTCTCTCGAAGACAAGTGGTGAGGGGTGAGCTCAAGCAGTCACGTATAGATTTGTGTCTCGCTCATAGAGAGGTTGCGCACTTGGTTGCGGGGGTAGAGTATTCACACACATTTTTTAGTGACCATGATGCTCTGCTTTTCCGGCTGGGTGCATGAGGGGAGGGGGGGTGGTTTGTGGTGTCTTAATGCCAGTCTGCTGAAGGATGAGGGGTTTAAGGCAGCAGTGAAAGAGTGTGTGAATGACGCCGTCTCAGATCCTCTATTTGAGTCTGATGTGAGTGTGTGGTGGGAAGGATTAAAAGGGGAGTTCAAGCGGCTGGCAATATCTAGTGCAAGACAGGCAAATGTGTTAAGGAGGAGGGAGGAGAGGATTCTTAAATCCAGCCTGTTATTGGAGTTAGAAAAGGTAGAGAACTGTCCAGGCTATGATGTTACAGAGTACCTGAGGGTGAGGGAGGAGTTGAGGGTAGTAGAGAGGCACAGGTGTATGGGGGCAGTTGTGAGGAGTAGAGCACAGTATGTGGTGGAGGGGGAGAGGAATACTGATTTTTTCCTGGGGTTAGAAAGGAGGAAGCAGGAAAGGAGTTTTCTAACTGAGCTGTTAAATGAGAGGGGGGAGAGGGTGACAGATCTGGAAGGTATTTTGAATACAGTGCATTCTTTTTAGAAGGGTTTATTTACGTCAGGCGGGGTAGATGAAGTGTGTATGAGAAGAGTGCTAGACGCAGTGGAGGCTAGGGTGTCGACTGAGGATGTAGAGATGTGTGATGCTGATTTTACATTGGCAGAGGTTAAAGCTGCTATCTTGGGCCTGAACTTGAATAAGAGCCCGGGTTCAGATGGTCTTACTGCAGAGTTTTATCGTGAGTTTAGGGACATACTGGCCCTACTGATGCTGCGTGTGTATGTGTGTATGGAGGAGAAGAGGGTAGTCCCTGAATCTTTAGCTATGGGTGTGTTGACTGTGTTATATAAAGGGAAGGGGAGCAGACTGAAATTAGAGAATAACCCTTTTGAACTCAGACAATAAGGTGCTTGCTAAGATAATGGCCAATAGGTTGAATAAGGTGATGGGAAGCATCATAGCACCTACTCAGGCCTATGGAGTTCCAGGGCGGGATGTAGTGGACACCCTCTGCACTACCCGGGATGTAGTGAAGCAGATGGGGGAAGTGGGTGGGGCGGTGCTATGTCTAGATCTGAATAAAGCCTTTGATCGGGTGGAGCATCGGCTCCTGTTAGAGGCCTTGGCAAGATTTGGGTTCGGGCCTCGTCTTAAAGAATGGGTGAAGCTTTTGTATGGGTCAGCTTGCAGTGTCGTTAAATGTAATGGTGTGCTAACTGATTCCTTTCCCCTGGGCAGGTCTGTTAGGCAGGGTTGTCCATTGTCTGCATTGCTATACAGCATCTCAGTAGAGCCTTTAGCAGCGTTTGTAAAGCGTGATGGAGGAGTGCATGGAGTGGACCTCCCGGGGGGAGGCGTCAGTGTACTGCATCATTATGCTGATGATACCACCTGTACTGTGCGGGATGGAGAGAGTGTGAATTGTCTGATGAAGTGTTTTGATGTGTATGGGAGAGCTTCTGGGGCTAAGGTGAATGTAGAAAAGTCTCAAATGTTATGTGCTGATGATACTGTTATGTGTACATGTAACATTCCTTTTAAGACTGTTAAGGGGCATGTGAGAATTTTGGGTGTGAATATTGGGGTAGATGAGCATGAGGCGAGGGACTTAACTTGGACAGGGGTGATTAATAAAATAAAGATGACTTTGAATTACTGGAAACAAAGGAAATTAAAATTGAGGGGGAAAGTGGTGGTGGTGAATGCATTGTTGATGTCAAAATGTGTGTATACCTTAGGGGTTATGGACATGCCTGTATGGGTTCTGAAGGGAATTAATAATTTAGTGTCTGATTTCCTGTGGGGTGGGAAGGGGGTGAAGATTGCTCACGATGTGATGATAGCAGATTATGATAGGGGTGGGTTGAGATTAATAGATCTGGAGGTGAAGTTAAAAGCCATGAGGGTTAAGAGAGTGCAATGGTTTTTGTATGGGGAGGAGGGTCAGGGGTGGAAGGAGTTTTTCAGGCATTGGTTGCATAGGAGTGGAGGTTGTGGGGATTATGGGTTGTTAATGTGTTTTAAGCCTAGCATGTATGCAGCGGTGCCTGAGTTTTACCAGGAGGTGTTCAGGGCCTGGGCAGAGTTCTTACCGCAGGTAAGTTATGAGTGTGACTCTATTGGGGTGATACCAGTTTTTCTGAACCCAATGCTGAAATCAGAGGGAAAGATGCTGGAGAGTAAGGTAATAATGAAGGCAGGTATGATAAGACTGAGGGACTTTAGGTATGAGGTGGTGCCGGGGTTCCTGCCTGATCAGGCGATCGTAGATACTGTCTGGAGTGCAGATGAGGATGTCAGAAAAGGGACGGTGTTGCGAATGTATGAGAGGATAAAGGAGTGTGTTCCAGGGGAGTGGGTGAGGCTGCTGGACAATCATTAGAGTAATGGAGTCTTAGAGACCTTGCCTGAGATGCAGGTGAAATGGGGGGAGACCATGCAAGCCTTATCCTCTACCCAGGTGAGGGCCTTATACTGGGCTCTTATTACCAGGAAGGTCAGGGCGCCTGCATCGGAGAAAGTGTGGAGGCAAGTTTTTCCAGGGATGGAAGTTGAGAGGTTGTGGGAAAACATGGTAGTGAGGCTCAACACTCTTGAATGTACCCATTTTGATTTTATGTTGAGGCACAACCGTGTTTTTACCAAGGTGGTGTTACATCAGGTAGACAGGTCAGTGTCTCGTGTGTGTGATGTATGTAGAGATAAGGATGAAAATCTGATGCACATGATGTTTGAATGTGTTGATGTAGCTGGGTTCTATGTGAGGTTGAGGGACATGTTAGAAAGGTACTGGGGAGAAGAGTTAATAGGCGGGGTTGATTGGAGGTGTTTGGTATTGTTTGGAGTGGGTCAGCATGTGAGGGAGGTGAATTATGTATTGTTGAATTTTATGCTGTCACATGCAAGGTATGCGGTATATTCAAGGAGGAACTTGGCAAGGTTTGAGGGAAAGAGGGTGACAGTGTGGAAGGTGTTTGAAGGTTTGGTACGGAAGGATGTAGATTTGATGTATAGGTCTAAGCAGGAGGATTTTGAGAGGGTGTTTATGAAGGATTGTGGATTTATTGCTGTGGGGGAGGATGGTGGTTTGGTGTATGGGTTTTGATGTGTAAAGTTTTGGAGATATCATTAAACATTTTGAAAAATAAAAAAATAAAAAATAAAATATATATATATATATATATCAACAAAAAAAATACGCCCTATCTTGTCTGAACTTGGAAGCTAAGCAGGGTTGGGCCTGGTTAGTACTTGCATGGGAGACCACCTGGGAATAACAGGTGCTGTAAGCATTTTGTCCACTAGGGTGTGCTCTTGCATTATTTCATCAGCAACACTGCCTTGTCGTAAGCATTTGATGCTACAGTACATGTAATTTCTTCCACTTTTTGAGTGACCCAAAGTTCAAGCTGCTTATCTAATTGGTGAAAATGCAATGTCTGTTTATCAGACTCACTTTGACTTTATATGGTGTACCAGGAGTTGTTCCTTTGTTAACGGCCATACCAGCCTGAATACGCTATTCCTGATTGGAGAAGTGACGACAGGTGCGAGCTTTGAGCTGTGAGCGAGTGTTTGCTTGAGAGTGTTTGCTCGAGAGCTTTGTTAGTTTATTTTTGTGGATTTCGCAATATAATATATTGTTTTTTTCAGTTGAATAGATTTAAGTTTGGTTAGTTTTCCCCCCTTGGAGTTTTGCTGCTTGGGGGAGAGCTTTTTTGGATTCATTTTTGTACTATGACGGACAACATGGAAACAACAAACAGAATGGACAAGGACAACGAAAATGCGCAACGGAAGAAAAATGAAGATAAAGGAGGAATGAAATATAGCAAAGAATACACGGTGGCAATTGAGTTGGTAGGAGAAGAAAAGGTGACGACAATGGAACTACTGCGAGCAATTAAGGAGGTGTGTGGAGAGGTGGAGGGATGCCGAATGAAAGGGGATAAGAAGTATGAAATTACGATGAGAAACGAAAAAGGAAAAGAACGGCTAATTGATGGATTACGGATAAAGGACACCAGGATTCTGGCGAGAGATATGAATGTGAAAGAATTGGTGGTATCTTTCATGAATCTCCCAGTATACGTAGAAGATAGTGCGATACTGGGCAAGCTGAGTAGCTGGGGAGTAACGGCCGTCTCGGAGATAAGGAGGAGAGTTTGGCCAGGAACGGAGGTGGTTGACGGGACACAATTTTGCAAGGTAAAATTCACAGAAAAAGTTACATCATTGCCATATTCTACAAGAATTGAGACGCTGGAGGGAGCAGAATACTTCAGGGTAATTCATGACAGACAGGTCAGAGTTTGTAGATTGTGTATTCAACCCGGGCACATAGTTAAAGACTGCCCGGAATTTAAGTGTTTCAAGTGTGGCAATCAAGGCCACTATGCGAGAGAATGTGCCGGAGAGAAGGAAAGGAATTTCTGTGGTGGATGCAGAAAGACGGAGTGGCGGAGTGCAACTGTGGGGAGGTAATGGCTGAAGAGGGGAGTCAAGCACTATTCGAGGAAGCAGTTGTATTGTCGCAAGAAGGAGAAGAAGATGGAGGAGAGGACGTGGTAGAAGGTGGAGAGACGGAGGAAGGAAGAAGGGAGAAGAAGGACCAGAAGATGAATGAAATTGGGAGCAGTATGGACTCAGAAATAAGAAGAGGGAGTTTTCAGGAGGAGGGGGCGAGTGGACTGGGGGGAAGCACGGGGGACTCACAGGTTTTGGGGGAAAGCACAGCACTAACAAGTACCTCGGAGGGTGAAGAAATGGAGAGGGTTTTGGATTTGATGACAATAACAGAAACGGCGATGAACACGGGGAGCACAACGATGACAATACCAGAGACGGCGATGGACACGGGGAGCACAACGACTATACCAGAAACGGAGATGAACACGGGGAGCACAACGGATGTGGATGTCAAGAGTGTGAGTTGGCTGGATAACATGGACTTGGAGGAGATATCGGACACGGATGATGGGGAAAAGATGGAAAGAACGAGGGAAGGATACAGGAAGAGGAAAGCGGCGGGAGGAGGGGGAGAGAAAGGGTGGAAGAGGAAAGGAACTGGATAACAGGTAGAGGATAATGAAATTATATTTTATCATTTTATTATTTATTAGAATGGTAAATATAATGTCAATAAATGCAAATGGTTTGAGAACAATGGGAAAATTTAATAGAATAGTACAAATGAAGAATTCAGATATTTTATGTATTCAAGAGACGCACTGGGATAATGTATGTGTTTTAGAAGTAAAAAAAATATGGAGGGATTTTATTTATGTAAACAATGGGAGGGGAAATTCAAGTGGGGTTGCAATTTTATTAAGGAAGGATGTAGTAGAAAATGTGAAGAAGATATATAATGATAAAAATGGGAGGATTTTAATTTTGGATTTTAAATATATGAATAGGGTTTTTAGGATTATAAATATTTATGCGCCGAATAATGAGATAGAGCGAAGGAATTTATTTTTAGAATTAGGGAAATGGTGCAAGGGTAACTGTATTTTAGTAGGGGATTTTAATGTCAAAACGGATAGACTAGATATGACAAGGGGAGCTATTTTTAGAAATGACGTATCTAGGGGGGTTTTAAGGAAGATTATGGTTGAAAACAGTTTGATTGACATATGGAGGGAAGAAAATCCAGAAAAAAAGAGAATGTTCTAGAAGGCAGGTGGTTTTAGGGGTTTTAAAACAAACGAGGATAGATCTGGTTTTAGTAAAAGAAGGGTTAAGGGATTTTATTAAAGATATTAAGTATGTTTTTACAACTTATAGTGATCATGCTGCGGTGGTATTTTCTTGTGGAGTAAAGACACCTACTAAATCTGGTGGGATGTGGTGTTTAAATAATAGCCTGCTAGAGGAGGAAAAATATATTGAAATGATATCAGAATGTATTGGGAGGGCCAAAAGACAGCAGTTAATGGAGGAGAATATGGGGTTGTGGTGGGAGGAGCTGAAAATTAAATGTAAGGAATTGACCATAAAATATGCTGTGAAGAGGAATTATTTTTTGAAAAAGAAGGAGAGGGAACTACGTCAGAAGGTTCAATATGAACTTGAGTGTATAGAAAAGAATGAAGATCATGGGGTGGAGGATTATTTACTGGCTAAGGATGCACTTGATGAATATGAGAAGAAGAAATGTTATGCGGCGATTGTAAGGAGTAGAGTGCAATATGCGATAGAGGGGGAAAGGTGTACTTCATTTTTCTTGAATTTAGAAAAAAGAAGGCAAGAGAAGATTTATATTACGGAGTTAATTAATGATAAGGGGGAAAAGGTTAATGATTTGGTGGGGATTCTGGATACGGTCGAGAGATATTATGAATGTTTATTTAAAAAAGAAAAGGTTAATGAATCCTGTATGGATAAGGTGCTTGATCATGTGGATACTAAGTTAACAGAAGGGGAAAAAAACATGTGTGATGAAGATATGAGTCTAACTGACATTAAGGAGGCCATATTAGCTGCTAATTGCAATAAGAGCCCGGGGTCTGATGGCCTAACTGCAGAGTTTTATAAATCTTTTGCAGATTTGTTGGCTCCAATTTTAAGAAAACTGTATGAATATATTGAAAAGACTCAAGTGGTGCCAGATTCGCTGGCCACAGGAGTTTTAACCATATTGTATAAAAATAAAGGGAGTCGTGTAAATTTGGACAATTATCGACCGTTGACACTTTTAAATTGTGATTATAAGATTTTAGCCAAGGTCTTAGCTAATAGAGTTAAAAATGTTATGGGAGGAGTAATAGCAGAGACACAAGTATATAGTGTACCAGGGAGGGATATTTCTGACACAGTGGGAACAATAAGGGATGTGATAAAGCATATGGGGGAGGAAGGGGGGTTTGTGATGAGTTTGGATCTAAATAAGGCTTTTGATAGAGTTGATCATTCCTTTTTATTGCGTACACTTGGGAAATTTGGTTTTGGTGAAAGAATGATAGGTGGGATTAGATTACTGAATGGATCTGCAAGGAGCAGAGTAAAATGTAATGGGATTTTAACAGATTCTTTTCCTCTGGAGAGATCTGTTAGGCAGGGGTGTCCGTTATCAGCTGCTCTTTATAGTTTATCGGTGGAGCCGCTTGCAGCAATGATTAAAGCAAACAAATTAATTTGAGGTATACGGATACCGGATGGGGGGGAGAGTGTTATACAGCAATATGCGGATGATACTACATGTACTGTGATAGATGTTGAAAGTGTGAAGAATGTAATGGAGTGCATTGAGGTATATGGCAAGGCATCAGGGGCAAAACTTAATGTTGAAAAATCTGAAATAATGTATGTGGGGATAGATGAAAAGTTGGACTGTGGATTCCCTTTCAAAAAGGCTGAAGGTAATATAAAGACTTTAGGGGTGGTTTTGGGGGTGGATGAAGAAGGGACGAGAGATGTGACATGGACTGGGGTTTTGAATAAAATAAAACATACTCTATCCTATTGGAAGGCAAGAAAACTGTTTTTGAGGGGGAAAGTGGTGGTGATTAATTCATTGGTGGCATCCAAATGTATCTATGTTTTAAGTTCGTTGGATATGCCACAATGGGTGTTAAAAGAATTCAATGGTTTGGTTACAGATTTCCTATGGGAGGGGAAGGGGACTAGGATTGCAAGGGCAACTCTTATCTCGGATTTAAAGGATGGGGGGTTGAAATTGGTGGATTTGGATGTGAAGAGAAAAGCAATGAGAATAAAAACTGTGCAAAAATACTTATATGGGGAGATGGATGGAAAAGGTTTTTTTAAATATTTTTTGTACAGAAGTGGGGGTTGTGAAGAAAGTGGATTATTGATGTCATGGAAGAAGGATATGTTGGAGGATTTGCCTGAGTTCTATAAAGAGGTGTTCTTGGCATGGGGGGAATTTCTTCCTCAGATTGAGTACACATGTACACATAAGGACAACATATTTAATCAGCCTGTGTTTTTAAATCCGAAAATAGAGAGTGGTGGGAAGGTGCTGTACAACAAATTGTTTATGAAAGCTGGGTTAATATTGGTAAAAGATTTTCTTTACGAGGTTATACCTGGTTTTTTAAGGGGGCAGGCAATTCTGGATACTGTGTGGGAGTTTGATGATACAGTGGAGAGAAAATTAGTATTAAAGATATATGAAAGAATTAAATTATGCATTCCGGGTGAGTGGATAAAAGTGATAAATGGGGAGGGGGAATATGAGGACTTGTATGTGCTGCCAAGTCTCTATGTGGGTAAAGGATCGGGGAAACAATTATTATCAAAAGTAACACAGAAAAGATTGTACAAGTGTATGTTGAAGTCTGTGTGTGTGAGGCCTGCGGCTGAGAGGATGTGGAGAAAAATGTTTATTGATTTGGATGTTTCTTTGCTGTGGGAGAATTTGGTTTTGTTTGGGAATAAACGGAATTGTGAGAACATGGATTTTATGTTACGGCATAATCGTATATACACAAATATTATTTTACATCAGATAAACAGAGATGTACGGCGGGAATGTGATGTGTGTATGATGAAGCCAGAGTCTTTGATGCATTTATTTGTTGAATGTCCATGTCTGACAGATTTTTTCAATGAAGTAAAACTTTTGTTGTGGAGGCACTGGAGAAGAGAGTTTTTAGAAAGTTTTGTATGGGATAGGTTAATATTATTTGGAGTGGTGGGGAAATGTTTGGGTGTGAATGTGTACCTGTTGAATATTGTTTTGAGTTTTGTGAGGTATGCAATTTACTGTAGAAGGAATATGAAACATTTTGAAGGGAAAAAGGTGAATGTCTGGGTAATCTTTAAAGCAGGTTTAAGAAAGCAGGTGGAATTAATGTATAATGCAAAACTAGAGAAATTTGAAAGTATGTTTATAAAGGGGAGTACTTTAGTGTCTATGGAGGAGGGAGGAGGGGGATTTAGGGTGAACTTCTGAAATGGTGTATGTCTAATATCTATATTAGATTAGGTATTTTATGTTGATTAGTGAATAATGATTGTGTAATTGTGTTATTTTGTTGTTTTGTTTTGTTGATTTTTTTTTTTTTGTAATTTGGGTTGTTGGTGTTTTGGAAAATGTGTTTTTTTTCCTGATGTACAAGGAATGAAATTAATTGAAGGATTGTTAGTAGTTATGTGATTTGGTTGTAAATTACTATGACATTTTTATAATAAAAAGATTTTAAAAAACGCCCGACCTTGTCTGATCTTGGAAGCTAAGCAGGGTTGGGCCTGGTTAGTACTTGGATGGGCGACCGCCTGGGAATACCATGTGCTGTAAGAATTTTGTCCACTAGGGTGTGCTCTTGCATTATTTCATCAGCAACACTGCCTTGTCGTAAGCATTTGATGCTACAGTACATGTCATTTCTTCCACTTTTTGAGTGACCCAAAGTTCAAGCTTCTTATCTAATTGGTGAAAATGCAATGTCTGTTTATCAGACTCACTTTGACTTTATATGGTGTACCAAGAGTTGTTCCATTGCTTACGGCCATACCAGCCTGAATACGCACCTGTTGTTGGGTAATTGACACAGGTGTGAGTGATTGCGCTGAGTCTGAGTGTTTGCTCCAGAGAGTTTGTGTTTGAGTTTTGGGCCCTTTCGCCACATTTTACAGAAAAAAATGTCTGCTACATAAACTCTTCCCCTACTTGTCTGCTTTTCAAGTACGAAGTCGGATTTCAAATCGGGGCTACCAATCTGTAAAACATGTCAGAAGTTAGCAGATTCATTCAATTCAAAACAACTGTCATTTTGACCACTAAACCAAAGAGTTTGACAAAAATATATTGGATTAAAACTTCCTCTACTTCTCTGCTTGTCAAATGCGGAGAAGGTTTATTCAGTATGGAACTTACGTTACAGCAGTTTTACTAAATGCACTACCATGTGTTTTTTAAACTTTCCCAAACAACTGCTGTTTTGACCCTTTTCGCAACATTTTACAGAAAAAAATGTCTGCTATATAAAATCTTCCCCTACTTGTCTGCTTTTCAAATACAAAGTTGAATTTCAAATCGGGGCTACCAATCTTTGTGTTAGTGCATTTAGTAAAACTGCTGTAACGTAAGTTCCATACTGAATTTTTTTTTTACGCATTTGACATGCAAAAGTAGAGGAAGGATTTAACTTCTTATGGCTGCAAGCCCGATGTCGGTACAACATCCGGGAATATTTCATAATGACTAACTAAAATACAACGTCGTAACATTAAACATTCTTGAAAATGCAAGTGTCTTACATGCTTCAAAAGATTAGAATTTTGGTAATCAAAGTATGTTTTCCGATTTAAAATAGCTATTACAGAGAACAAATGCCATGCTTTTGTTTGAGAACAGCGATAAACAACAACAAACATTTTCCGCCATGATAGGTTTGACAAATTCACATCTGAAGGTAAAATTATGTCTTACATTCTGATATCTTGCTCTTATTTCTCTTCCCGAGGATCCCAGTGATCAAACAAAGTGCCGTTTTCTTTGATAAAATCCATTTTTGTTGTCTAAAACGAAACATTTAGGATAACGTTTGCCTCGCGATTTCCATCTCTATCAACTTTTTACGGCGCATTCGACGTAATTACATACAGTAAACAATCGTTTATCTAGTCATGGTTGGTTTCATTGCAATCCTCTGGATGTTTGCAACACAGCCAGACGTAACTGTTTTTTTTGCGGGGAGTATTGACCGAAGTGAGCTGATTTGACGACAACAAGCAATGACATCTTTGCGCACCAGTAATACTGGCGAAGCTTCGTTGATTGACTGTATTTCTGCCCAATGACCACAGATCTTCTTGAAATCTAGCTGGATAGATAGCCAATGAGTTGAGGTAAATGCCAGTATGTGATGTTATGGGTTGGACCACCATCCCTTGTTTCTGAAGGCAAGCGTAACAAACGTTCTTTCGCCATCGACCAACGGACTAGTTGCACCACAGCTCTTTACGCACGGCATTGTTTGGAAAGTTTTGAAAGTAGTTTTTTGTAAAGTGTTATTTGTAAGATTTCATTGTAGACATCATGGCGAATAAATCTGGAAAAGCTAAATCGAAGTCTAAATATACAGATTTGCACCAGATTATAGACGAGATTGATAGAGAAAGTGAGACGGAATTTTTGTTTGAAGAATCTGTGAATACAGAGAGTGAATACAGTTATGATTCCAACATTGAGGAGCTTTTTCTGCAAGGACAGGACGCAATTCTCGACCGGTAAGTGCTAATGCCGTTGTTTGAAATATATATATTATTATTTAGTTATTTTTTGCAAAAAAAAAGTTTTTAATTTGCAATTTGCAATGAAATGTGTGATGAAATGTGTAAAGTACACATTGGCTATACATAGTGTATGTATGTATGCATATATATATATATATTCCATGTCAGATATATATATTTTCCATTTTTTATTCAAATGGAATGGAGTAAAACAGCAAACACATGGCCACTGCGCTTGCTACTCCTCTCCATTTCCATATGAAATAGCCATTGGGTGCTGTTGGGGGGAGGGCAGGCCCAAAACAATGGCCGCAGTTGAATGGAACAGCACTTCACCTTAGTGAAGTATTCTATACAATACATATCTGTTTATTTCATGTGATGATAAAAGGCTCATACAATACAAAATATATTTTTTTATGTTTTCTTTCACAGTGATTCTTTTCTTTCACAGCGGCTCCGACTGGGAGCCTCCGGTGCCAAGGTGCCCATCCCCCGCTGAAGCGGGTTCATCCAGCCGGACTCCTGCTGTCTCTGGCTCCACACCTACCCCCGCCCGGCCATCTAGAGGTGGGAAGAGGGTAACAAAGAGGCGGAGGAAGGGAAGTGTGGAACCTGCTGGTAGAGAGGTAGAGGGGCAATGGCACTCTGTGCTGGAGGAAGATGTGGAGCCCCGTGCTCCAATTTTCAGACCTAAAAGGAAACCAGGACCCCAACTCGATATGACATCGAAGTATAGCCCGATGCAACTTTTCCAACTGTTTTTTACCCCGGCAGTTGTTGATTCCCTTGTTTGCAATACTAACAAGTATGGGGCTAGGAAGCAAGCAGGAAAGAAACAGGCATGGAAGCCCATTTCCATGTCAGACATTTTCTGCTACCTTTCACTGGTAATTTACATGGGGCTGGTGAAGTTCAAAACCCTAAAGGATTACTGGAAAACATCCCCACTCTATCAACTGCCTTTCCCCCCCACTGTCATGTCCTCTACAAGGTTTTTAAATATCTCACGGGCGCTTCACATCAGTGACCCAGAAGTTGATGAGGAGAATGACAGGAGGAGAGGCACCGCAAGGTTTGACAGGCTCTGCAAAGTCAAACCTCTCTACCACAGCATGGTTGAGGCTTGCAAGACCCATTTTCAGCCCGCACAGAACTTGTCCATAGATGAAAGGATGGTAGCCTCAAAGGCAAGAATTGGCCTAAAACAATACATGCGTAACAAGCCAACTAAGTGGGGTTACAAGCTGTTTGTTTTGGCTGATTCTGTGTGTGCCTACACATGCAATTTTTTTGTCTATGAGGGGAAGAACACTTGTGCGACTGGTAAAGGACTTAGCTATGACTCTGTGATGGCGTTATTGGATTTCCAACTGCTGGGGAAGGGCTACAAACTCTTTGTGGACAACTTTTACACAAGCCCTACCCTGTTTGCAGACCTGAGGAAGCTGGAGGTGTGGGCTTGTGGCACTATTCGGACCAACAGAGTGGGCTTTCCAAAGACAAAGGTAAATGACATGCCTAAGCGGGCTGAGCGGGGTACCATGCGATGGATCCGTGAAGATGGCCTGCTGTTTGTGAAGTGGATGGACACCAGAGAAGTGGTGATGTGCTCCACTATTCACAAGTCCTTCAATGGCGACCATGTCAGTAGGCGTGTGAAAGATGCCATGGGTGCATGGACCAACAAAAATGTCCCCATTCCTGCAGCCATCAAGGACTACAACAAGAGCATGGGAGGTGTAGACCTATCAGACGCACTGATAGGGTACTACAATGTTCTACACAAGACAAAGAAGTGGTACAAGACATTGTTTTACCACTTCATTGACATTGCTGTGTTGAATTCCTTCATCCTGCGGAAGGAAATGGCGAAGAGCTGTGGACAGCCCCCCATCACACAGCTAGCCTTCAGGGAGCTGTTCATCCGGGAGCTTGCTGCCTATAGCACAAAGTCCACTGCATCACACTCTGCCCGCTCTACCTCTGCCCGCTCTACCTCTGCCCCCTCTACTCCTGCCTCCAGTGGTGTTCATATGCCACAGTTCATTACTGCAGGCATGACTGTGCCTCATGGCCAAAAGGCCACAGCATTTAGGCGTCGTTGTGTTCTGTGTCACATGAAGTCCCCCATCATCTGCACCACGTGTTCAGTTTGTCTCTGCTTTACATCAGAAAGAGACTGGCTATGGGACATGGCACAGGCAGCAAAATATTGTGTAGAGGACTTCTAAAGGCTCTACCCCTGTTTTTTGTTTGGTTTTTTTTCGAATTTTTTTGGAACATTTTTATAATTTGTTTTGTGTGTTAGAATTGCTTTTTGATATGTTGTATATAGTTATTTGCACTGTTGTATATAGTCATAGGTCATTTCACCAATTCGGCCACTTGGGTACATTTGGGCAACTTGTGTGGGACACCTGGGGACTTCATGCTAAATGTCATGTAGCTCACCCATTCCTGAAGTTATCAGTCTAAAACTTTGCACAACTACAGTTGCCCTCTTGTGTTCTCCATCTAAATTGTCCCCAGCATCCTATCTTACTGTTTGGCTATTCCAGTACATGTGTAAGATGATGCTACAACAATATAAAACAGAAAACGTATGTTTATATCCTTGTATTTTCTTCTACCAGATCTATTGTGTTATATTCTCCTACATTCAATTAACATTTCCACAAACTTCAGAATGTTTCCTTTCAAATGATACCAAGAATATACATATCCTTGCTTCTGGGGCTGAGCTACAGGCAGTTAGATTAGGGTATGTCTTCAGGCAGAAATTGAGAACAAGGGTTGCAGCCATAAAAGGTTAATCTAAAATATTTTTGTCTAACTCTTTGGTTTAGTGGTCAAATTAATAGTTGTTTTGAAATGAATGAATCTGCTAACTTCTGACATATTACAAAGAGGCTTGAAAGACAGGCGATGGGTTACGAAAATAGCTCTAGTTAAAGATTGGTAGCCCCGATTTGAAAATCAACTTTGTATTTGAAAAGCAGACAAGTAGGGGCAGATGTTGTATAGTAGACATTATTTTCTGTAAAATGTTGCAAAAGGGGTCAAAAGAGCAGTTGTTTGGAAAGTTTGAAAAACACATGTTAGTGCATTTAGTGAAACTGCTGTAACGTAAGTTTCATACTGAAAAAATAAAATCCACATTTGACATGCAAAAGTAGAAGAAGGATTTAATCCCAATTTTTTTTGTCTAACTCTTTGGTTTAGTGATCAAATTGAAGTTTTTGAAATGAATGAATCTGCTAACTTCTGACATGTTTTACAGAGGCTTGAAAGACAGGCGATGGGTTACGAAAATAGCTCTAGTTAAAGATTGGTAGCCCCGATTTGAAATTCAACTTTGTATTTGAAAAGCAGACAAGTAGGGGCAGATTTAATATAGCAGACATTATTTTCTGTAAAATGTTGCGAAAGGGGTCAAAGGGGCAGTTGTTTGAAAAACACATGTTAGTGCATTTAGTAAAACTGCTGTAACGTAAGTTTCATACAGATTTTATTTTTTCCACATTTGACATGCAAAAGTAGAAGAAGGATTTAATCCAAAATATTTGTGTCTAACTCTTTGGTTTAGTGGTCAAATTGATAATTGTTTTGAAATGAATGAATCTGCCAACTTCTGACATGTTTTACAGAGGCTTGAAAGACAGGCGATGGGTTACGAAAATAGCTCTAGTTAAAGATTGGTAGCCCCGATTTGAAATTCAACTTTGTATATGAAAAGCAGACAATTAGGGGTAGATTTTATATAGCAGACATTATTTTCTGTAAAATGTTGCGAAAGGGGTCAAAAGAGCAGTTGTTTTGGGAAAGTTAGAAAAAAAACTGTTAGTGCATTTAGTAAAACTGCTGTAACGTAAGTTCCATACTGAAAAAAATGTTTCCGCATTTGACATGCAAAACTAGAGGAAGGATTTAATCCAAAATATTTTTGTCTAACTCTTTGGTTTAGTGGTCAAATTAATAGTTGTTTTGAAATGAATGAATCTGCTAACTTCTGACATATTACAAAGAGGCTTGAAAGACAGGCGATGGGTTACGAAAATAGCTCTAGTTAACTTCTACTTCATCACAATCCCGAATCCGGGAGCACCCCCATCAGTAAAAAAGCTGACTAGCATAGCCTAGCATAGCGTCACAAGTAAATACTAGCATCTAAATATCATTAAATCACAAGTCCAAGACACCAGATGAAAGATACACATCTTGTGAATCCAGCCATCATTTCTGATTTTTAAAATGTTTTACAGGGAAGACACAATATGTATTTCTATTAGCTAACCACGATAGCAAAAGGCACAACTTTTTTTTCCCACCATTTTTTTCCTGCATAGGTAGCTATCACAATTTCGACCAAATAAAGATATAAATAGTCACTAACCAAGAAACAACTTCATCAGATGACAGGCTGATAACATATTTATTGTATAGCATATGTTTTGTTAGAAAAATGTGCATATTTCAGGTATAAATCATAGTTTACCATTGCAGCCACCATCACAACTCTCACCAAAGCAACTAGAATAACTACAGAGACCAACGTGAATTACCTAAATACTCATCATAAAACATTTCTGAAAAATACACAGCGTACAGCAAATGAAAGACAAATATCTTGTGAATCCAGCCAATATTTCAGATTTTTTAAGTGTTTTACAACGAAAACACAATATAGCATTATATTAGCTTACTACAATAGCCAACCACACAACAGCATTGATTCAAGCCAACAATAGCGATAACGAATAAACCAGCAAAAGATATACATTTTTTCACTAACCTTCTCAAACTTCTTCAGATGACAGTCCTATAACATCATATTACACAATACATATAGAGTTTGTTCGAAAATGTGCATATTTAGCGGCACAAATCGTGGTTATACAATGAGAATAGTAGCCAAGCTGCCAACAAAATGTCGGGAGAAATCTTGGGAGAGGCACCTAATCTAATCATTAACTAATCATAAACTTGACTAAAAAATACAGGTTGGACAGCAAATGAAAGATACATTAGTTCTTAACCCTCCCGTTGTCTCGGCGGGTCAGAGTGACCCCGGGCAGTTCCGAGTTGATTGCCCGTGTCTGTGTGTGGGTCAGAGTGACCCCGGCAGCGTTAGCAAGGTGTATGTTGTAACCCTCCTGCCCCTGTGTGGGCGGGGTCATAGTGACGTCAGAGGGGTCAGAGTGACCCCGGCGGCGTTAGCAAGGTGTATGTTGTAACCCTCCTGCCCCTGCCCCTGTGTGGGCGGGGTCATAGTGACGTCAGAGGGGTCAGAGTGACCCTCGGCAGCGTTACCAGTCGCTTCCCCCGTGTCTGTGTGGGTCAGAGAGACCCTGGCAGGCCGGGTCACAGTGACCCAACACCACCACCTGCTGGATACTAGTAAAAGGTCCTGCCCCAAAATTGACACGCTCAACATTCCGGGCAAGGGCCTGTGTCGAATACGGCCCTCTGTCCCCAATACGGGCCCTTGGGCCCCGTGTGAGTTTGGATATCGAATCTAAAAACGCCCCCCTACAAACTACTTTCCCTTGGTTGTGGAAATTGTGCCTTTCGGGTATGGCTGTTGTTACACAACCTTCCCCTTGCCTCGGCGGGTCAGAGTTACCCCCGGCCAGCGTTACGAGTCGATTCCCAGTGTCTGTGTGGGTTAGAGAGACCCTGGCAGCGTTAGCAAGTATGTATGTTGTAACCCTCCTACCCCTGTCTGGGCCGGGTCACAGTGACCCGGGCCCTGTTGTAGGCCCTGCGTTATGAGTTGTTCCCCTCTGTTCCGGGGGCTTGGGTCAGAGTGACCCCGGCAGCGTTAGCAAGGTGTATGTTGTAACCCTCCTACCCCTGTCTTGAGCTGGGTCGGAGTGACCCGGGGCCTGTGTTAGGAGTTGTTCCCCTCTGTCTGGGCCGGGTCTGAGTGACCCCGGCAGGGACCAGTTGTCCCCAACAACTCAGTGCACGACCTCGGTGCTATCACACGGGGAGGCCAGCCGAGCGTCCCGGATGGGACCGAAGGGGCCGAAGGAGCAGGCAGGGCCGACCACGCGCCTCGTCCATTCGCGTGCCTCGTCCCATTCACGTGGCCACCGTAAGCAGGGCGTAGAGAGGCTACTAATATTGTCAGGAAGAAGAAGAAGAAGAAGAAGAGGACGAGGACGAGGATGACGACGAGGAGGAATACGACCCCGCCGAGCGTGAGCCCTCCGCCTACGACTGTAAGCAGGGCGTAGAGAGCCTACTAATATTGTCAGGAAGAAGAAGAAGAAGAGAGAACAAGAAGAAGAACAAGAAGAAGAAGAAGAAGAAGATGAGGACGATGATGAGGACGACGACGAGGACGACGACGACGACGAGGAATACGACCCCGCCGAGCGCGTTGCCTCCGCCTACGACGCCTCGCAGTCCCGGTTTCAGCGCGGCTCAGGTCCTGGAACAGATATCCTCCAGCGTCGACCAAGAAGACGAAGAAGACTACTGCGATTCCGAAGAGGAGGACGTTTCGGAAGATGAAGACGGTGAGGAATACAACCCCGAGCGCGACGCGGACGACTACGAAGACGACTCGGCCTCGCGGTCGTGCTCCTCTTCGGAGGAAGAGCCGGAGGGAGAGCGAGAGGGAGACGCGGCCGCTGGCCGAGAGCGAGACAGAGAGCGAGCCAGAGACAGAGAGCGAGAGCGAGACAGAGCCAGAGAGCCAGAGCCAGAAAGGGAGACGTTGCTGTCAAAAAACGGCAAAATCAAATGGTCCTCCGTGGCCTATCGCGGCCCGGACCGGCCCCGCGCCATCCGCCCGCCCTGCCCCGCCGTGACGCCGGGCCCCACGGCCTACGCCGCGTCGCGAGCGCTCGACATCGCGTCCGCCTTCCGTCTGTTTGTCACACCGGCGATAGAAAGGATCATCGTGGACATGACGAATCTGCAGGGGGTGAGAAAATACGGCGACGGCTGGCGACCCATGGACTCCACCGACCTGCGCGCCTACGTAGGGCTGCTGATCCTAGCCGGCGTCTACAGGTCCCGAGGCGAGGCCGCGGCCAGCCTGTGGGACGCCGAGAGCGGCAGGACCGTGTTCCGCGCCACCATGCCGCTCAAGGCGTTTCACAAGTACTCGAGGCTGCTGCGATTCGACGACCGCCAGTCGAGACCCGCGAGACTCGCCACCGACAGACTGGCGGCCGTGAGAGAGGTGTGGGACCTGTGGGAGGAGCGGCTGCAGGCCCTCTACAACCCGGGGCCCGAAGTGAAGGTGGACGAACAACTGGTCCCGTTCAGAGGTACCGTCTATGCATCTGTGTACGTACGCGTAGCGTAGAGAGCACGGGCAGTCTATGTATCTGTGTTTGTACGTGTAGCGTAGAGAGCACGGGCAGTCTATGTATCTGTGTTTGTACGTGTAGCGTAGAGCACGGGCAGTCAATGTATCTGTCTATGTACGTGTAGCATAGAGAGCACGGGCAGTCTATGTATCTGTGTTTGTACGTGTAGCGTAGAGCACGGGCAGTCAATGTATCTGTCTATGTACGTGTAGCATAGAGAGCACGGGCAGTAGTAGCACGGGCAGTAGTAGCAATCGGCAAGAGTAGCAACGTGGAGCACGGGCAGTAGTAGCACGGGCAGTAGTAGCAATCGGCAGTAGTAGCAATCGGCAGTAGCACGGGCGGCGGAGGCGGCTGCGTGTAACGTAAACGCAGTGCGCCCCGATGGTGAGCCGGTAACGATGACGCTGGTATCTGTGTTTGTACGTGTAGCGTAGAGAGCACGGGCAGTCTATGTATCTGTGTATGACGCTGCTAATCTCCTCTCCCTCTCCTCTCCCTCCCCTCTCCCTCCCCTCTCCCTCCCCTCTCCCTCGCCGAAAGGACGCTGTCCTTTCCGACAGTACATTCCCAGCAAGCCGGCCAAATACGGCATCAAGTCGTGGGTGGCCTGCGACGCCAAGTCCAGCTACGCTTGGAAGATGCAAGTGTACACCGGCAAGGCGGCCGGCGGAGGCCCCGAGAAGAACCAGGGCGCGCGCGTCGTCCTCGATCTGACCGAGGGACTGCCGGGCGGTCACAACGTCACGTGTGACAATTTCTTCACCTCCTACGAACTCGGGCAGCGGCTCCTCGAGAGGAACCTCACCATGGTGGGCACGGTGCGAAAGAACAAGCCCGAGCTCCCTCCCGCGCTGCTCCAGTCCAAGGACAGACAGGTCTCGTCCTCCAGGTTCGCCTTCACGCCCACCGCCACTCTAGTGTCCTACCTGGCAAAGAGAAATAAGAACGTGCTGCTTCTGAGCACGCGGCACGCGGAGCCCGACGTTAGCGATCGCCGAGACCGGAAGCCGGCCCTCATCCTAGACTACAACTGCAACAAGGGCGGCGTGGACAACCTAGACAAGGTGGTCGGCACCTACAGCTGCAGACGGATGACCGCCCGCTGGCCCCTGGTCATCTTCCACAACATCCTCGACGTGTCCTCCTACAACGCCTTTGTCATATGGCGAGAGATCAACCCCGACTGGATGCCCGGGAAGCGGAACAAGAGGAGGGTGTTCCTGGAGCAGCTCGGAAAGGCGCTCGTGAAGCCCTTGATCCAAAGAAGGCAGCGTCTCCCCCGCACCGAAGCCGCCTCAGCACTTGTCAAAGTCATACGGGGCGAGCGTGTATCCGCCGAGGCTCGTCCGCAAGCCCTTGAGCAAGCCGTCGGCCCGGCCGCCGCCTCCGACCCAGCCCCGGCCGCCCGGCTGGAGGCGAGTAAGAGGAAGAGGTGTCAGCTCTGCCCACCCAAGAAGGACGCCAAGACACACACCGCGTGCTGCAGGTGTAAGAAATACATCTGCAAAGGCTGTTCACACCCATACTGTCACACTTGTGCCCACTGGGCCTTTAGCCAAGACGGGACAGGGTGACCCGGGGGGGACACTGTGTGCTAGGCATAATAGGAGGACAACGGGAGGGTTATGTAACAACAACTATACCCAAAAGGCACAATATCCACAACCAAGGGAAGGTAGTGCAGGAGGGGGGGCGTTTTTAGAATCAATACCCAAACTCACACGGGGCCCAAGGGCAGTACGGGGGACAGCCTGTCACTTCGCACACAGGGCCCTTGGCCGGAATGTTGAATCTGTGAGTGTCCACCACAACCTCTCAGTTATCCAAAAACTTTATGTTGTATCCTGTCTGTGGAATGTGGAGGCTGTGACAATAGATCCAGCTTTCAGTAGTGTAGCAAACCACGTATCAGTTATCCAACACTTGATGTTCTAGCCAACGTACTAATACAGGGAAGTACTTATAAGTCAGTTTGGGTTGTTACAAGAGTTTACATTTATCAACACTGGGGAAGAGGTATCAGCTATAACAAGTAGGACTATTATGGGTAACCTGTTCATCTTCGTTGCAACAATCCACTTGTCTCTATGTATGCATCTGTACGAAAAGCACAGTGTAATCAGTGATGGACATGTGCTTGAAGAAGACTACCTGGGTGTGGATGGGGGACTTGACCTTGACGGAGAATATCGTGGTATGGATGGGGGACCTGAGTTTGACGGAGAAAATGCGGTTGTGAACGGAGTCCCTGAGTTTGACAGACCCGGATTACAAGGGAGATCTAGAGTGGCCCGCTCTATCCAAGGTGGTTCGGATGACAACTCTATGCCTGACCTCATTGGGGTAGAGAAAGGTTATTGCTACAGGAACATTTGTAGGCAATTTGACACCTGGAACGTTACTTACCGGGTGACATTGATGAAACCATACCAAGTGTATAAACTTGATGGTAAATGTCTGCCTATCACTCTAGTGAGCTACTACGGAAAAGGAAAGCCTGACGTCTCAGTGTTCTCTGTGGTGTTTAACTGGAAGACAACGTCTACTCAGTCTCTAATACCCAGTGGATCACAATACAAGGCAGGTGCACAGATCTTGGTGAACTGTGCATCTGGAAGAGACATGGATGGTCCCGGAACAGCCGTGGTAGATCGGCCTTACTACGCAGCCTGTCCTGTGGACTGTACCGGATACAACGTGAACACTGGTGCCAGACTACATTCCCTGGGTCTCAGTGTACTGAAGACTGAAGGTGTGAGGATGATGGACTTGTCATCGGTGTCACTGAATCTGACACTGCTCCGAGAAAGTATGGGGGAGATGTAATTATCCTAACAGTTGAAATGTTATATTGTATTCATTTGGTACTATGGTGATGTGGACCTCTTTTATCAATAAAGTACAGTGGTAACACTTGACAGTTGCTTGTCTGAGCATACTTTATTTTTTACTTGCATTCAACAGCATTATAAACTATAACATGGCTACCCAAGCCCAAGCCCTCACAGTGAGCAAGCCTGGAAGCCTTATAGGCTCCTGTGGCTTCTGTCAAGCTCTGTGTGTTTGATGACGCTTTCCTTAGGTCCGCCCTATCATGACTCAGTCAGCAAGCATGGCAGCCATTATAGGCTCCTGTGGCTTCTGTCAAGCTCTGTGTGTTTGATGACGCTTTCCTTAGGTCCGCCCTATCATTACTCAGTCAGCAAGCATGGAAGCCTTATAGGCTCCTGTGGCTTCTGTTAAGCTCTGTGTGATTGATGACGCTTTCCTTAGGCCCGCCCTATCATGACTCAGTCTGCAGAACTGTGGGTCTTTGACAATAGGGGCCAAAGCGATATATTAATGACTATACTGACGTCTCTCAAGAAGCAGAACAGAGTGTATAATGGCACATGGGAAATCAGAGTCTTTCTATACACTCAGATATTGTAATACAGCAAAGGAGAATGACAGTAGCGACGACTCAGACATTGACTTTGTTAGTGGCAGCACATGCAGAGAGCTGCAGTTCAACCCTGTTACAGTTGAAGATGCCCAGTTGCTGTGCACTAGGCTGAAGGTGCAGTGCAAGAAGAGGTCTCTCAGTCATACTGCGTCTGGTGTGTTAGGTGCTCCGTGTAAGAATGTGAAAATAAAAGGTGACGGAAATTGTTTCTTCAGAGCGGTCAGTGAAGCACTATGTGGTACAGAGGAGTACCATGAGCCAATTCGAAATGCGGTGGTGCAGCAGCTACAGAGCAAACAACATATGTATAGGACCATCCTGAGAGTGTGTTACCGTTCAGTGTCAGAGTACATTACGGAGTCCAACATGAATTGTTTAGGTAGTTGGGCGACCGAAGTGGAGATTCAAGCAGCTGCAGACATGTTGGGGGTAAGCATATATACATACTATACCAACCGTTGGATTGAATACAGATCTAATGGTTTAGAGGTGTCTAAGCAGGGCATATATTTGGAGAATAGTCGGAACCATTACGAGACAGTCGTTTGTGTCAAGAGGCCTCAGACTCAGTCTTGTTACGGTTACTGCCAGGGTTATGAGATTGGGAACAGCCATATACCACAAGCAGTTAGGTCCTCAGGCTCCAAATCATCTGATTCCGAAAGCAGTTCGGGAGCGGACATGGCAGGTGACTACGAGGATTGGATGTGTGATGATTATCAGGACAATTGTCAAGAGGACTATACCCATAACCGAGATACTCCCGGTGCTGACATGGAGGATACCAGAGACCAAGAGGCTGAAACCAGTCCCCGTTCAACCGATAGTCTTGTGGACTACGACATTTACGATTCCGAGGAGTCAGACTACGAGGTCCACACCCAAGACGTCGACAGTGAACAGCTCTACAGTGAACAGGTTGACGACGAAGAGGTGGTCTACTGTGAAGAGGTCTATGGTGAAGAGGTTGACACCGGCGCTGTCGTGGAATGTGAAGAAGTCGATGATGACGAGGTGGTGGACTGTGACGACGTGTACGATGAAGAGGTTTACGACGACGAGGTGGTGGACTGTGAAGACGTGTACGATGAAGAGGTTGACGATGGCGAGGTGGTGGACAGCAACGAAGGCTACAGCGAAGAGGGTGGCGAGGTACAGGTTTACTGTGAAGATGGTCACGACTCGATTCCAGCTGTGGAAGATTCGAGAAAGCAACATTCGATGGAAAGCATGCTTAGTTGGTCTATACTGAACACATCATGGCATTCCTTCCTAGAATGGCTGGGGGAGCGCTGGTGGGGATCAGTCTCTAAAGAGCAGATTATCACATTCATGGATACATCTAACAGTCGCAAAGGGGACATTGTCGTCGCAGCACACTTCGGTGGCATGCAAGGAGGAGTGTGTTCGATTATGGTGAAGACACAGGATTCAGTCATGACCTTTACTGTTGTTATTAGTCGAGGCAGGTACATCTGTACCGATATGGTACAAGGTCTATTTTCAACTCCTATTGACATTATGAAAGTTCTGGTGCGTAAACTGGGAGAAGGACACTTGCTACGTAGACCCAGGTGGATGGCTCATAACCCCAAATACTTTGCTATGACACAAATTGTGGACGAGCTGCGTTATATTGTAAAGCTGATAAAAGGCTCATGGTGGGGAGCTGCATTCCTCAGTTTGGAAATGTCCCCACCACATGGTAAAGTGATAGAGCTTCTACGAATGAGGACAAACAAGCACACCAACCCAGCTGCCGCAATCCATTATATGAATGAGGACAGTTTGGGATACCTGTTTGATATTGTAACTGCCAAGGGAAAGAGATTCAAGGTGACGTTTGATAACTTGGGGTTTACGATTGGGACAGGTGTACACTTTCCATATATCACATCTATTCTTTCCCGCATCTGCTGCCTTGAAGATGCAACCTTTGTAGCCCGACCAAAGAACCACATCTTTGGGGATGAAGGCCTGGAACGTCACCCAGGTGTCACAGATGCCAGACACAATGTCTAGAGTAGGAAAGATATAGGTGGAGAGCATATGTAATCACTGTCATATCGCTTGGTAAATGTGCCATTACAAAGTGCTTGTGGTGTATTATTCAATGTCCATATCCTTCTGTGAATAAAGACAATAATATCCTGAGCAAGAATACCAGGTCACATTTATTTACAGAGTACATAACATTTACATACATCCATACCAAAAGTAGGACATAGTGGCAGCTCAAAAATGAATAAAATGGGTTCAGTGTAGTTAGATCTCAACACATTGCAACCTAGTCATCTCCATCCTCATCATCTCCATCCGCATCAGCTCCATCCTCATCATCGGCCATATACTTGAGCGAAAGAGACATAACCACATTACCAACAAGTCATACACACAAGCAAAAGTGTCATCACAGTATACACTACCATATCTACCATTTCATCTTCTGCATTGTTCAACTGGGGAAGAGGAGGTAATGCTAGGTGAGGTTGAGGCCGGTTGACGACTTCTGGGGGCAACAGTGGAGGAGCTTGTTCCAAGACAAGGTTCCTAGGTCCCTCATCGTCAGACGATAGTATGTAATCACTCTCCTGAATGTGTATTAAAGACATGGGAAATGTATCACTTATACATGGTATACTTTACAACAGTGAATGAAAGGACATCAAACCGAGTACCTACAGAACGGGTCAGGATTATGGTAGATACCTGTGGAATAGAGACGAGTGTTAGAATCAGTACAAGTTAAATGCCTGTGATGAGTATGGTCTATGAAAGAGGTGTCTATAGAGTATGATATAACATGCGTCTATCCTACCAGGCTCAGCTCGCTATTGTCAGTTTCTATACCACTCTCCTCTGACATGATTAGAGGTCGGAAATGCACAATTGCCTGAGGTAAGGAGATATAGGTCCATGATTAGCTGTTAAATGCGACAGTTGCAGTAGGTGTCACAGTTAAACACCTTTTCATGAGTGGGTTAAGTTACGGGTTAGGTGTGGTTGTACAGAGGTGAAAGCTGTTCGTAAGGCTGCATGTGATCATAATCATGATGAGCAACTAGCCACGTCTCTAGCAACAACAGTTAGAAAACATAAGGCCCTTTCCTGGGGTTGGTGAGAGTGTGCGGCTTTGGGGTATGGTTCCACTTTTCCTACTACTTACAATGGCTGAATCACAAGAACTATGATACCAATTACATATATATAGCAAAATAGGTAAGTGGTTGGAAGATGGCCTATATGGGGAGAAGACAATTCGACTCACTCCGTGTCGCTAAGCAAAGGAAATATGGCAACTGGCCTCTATTGAACAGATCCTGGCTTCCACTGGTAGAATGGCTGGGTGAGAGGTGGTGGGGCTCCGTCTCTAAAGAGCAGCTAATGTCATCCCTAAATAGACCCGAAGTTACTGTAGGAGCTATTGCCATCACGGCCTACTTTGGTGACATGCAGGGAGGAGTGTGTTCCTGTATGGTGAAGAGCACTGACAATACTCTCATCCCATTTGATATACACGTCACCCAAGGCTATTACAAATGCACTGAGTTCCTAGACTGGGACAGAGGTGACCCTGTTCAGCTAATAACCGATGTGCTTAAAGCAGTCCCAAGCGGTTACTTGATGGCTAGACCAAGAGACATACCTGATGAACAGAACAATTGGTCTGGCAAATGTGTAGTGGAAGGGATGCGTGAAATGATACAGCTACTAGAGGGTGCATGGTGGGGACATTCGACGGGCAGTTCCCCAATGTCATCAAATCACATTGAAGTTATACAGGACCTAAAAAAGATGGAAGATGAATACCCCAAGCCAGCTGCAGCGATCTGTTACATGGATGAAGAGGAATATGGATACCTCTTCGAAATTGTAACAGCAAAAGGACAACCATACAAGGTCACGTTTGATAAGTCTGGGTTTGTGCTTGATACAGATATACACTTTAACTCAATGACAAGTTTGCTGGACCATATGACAACGGTTGTAAAGGTTTCCTTTGTACCAAGACCCCTTTCTACAACACAGGACCTGTGCATGAGCAAGATGGATGTAACAGGAGGGAGAAGGAGGGGACCAGTGGAGACAAGTGGAGGCCTACCCAGTCTCAAACGTTCCATACAGACTAGCCCGTATGACCAGAGGTATAGGCCATGACCATTGTATTACTGTACATCTCAATTAATATTTGTGACAGTATATGTGTCAATGTAATATACATTACATATCATTGTTTTGACATGCAATCAATAAAGTGTATCACCAGTCATGTCAGAGCCTTGTTCTTTTTATTCACATACATTACAAAGAGCAGTACCGTTGCAACTACACATGTTTCACAAAGTCATTATAGCTGGGCTATCCACCCGGTACTGCTTCATCCAACCGTGTCTGTGCTATCCAAAAGGGCTCCATTCATGCCACAATGCCTTGGTTATTCATCCTTGGCCTGTTACTCAACCACTTGCGTGCATCCAACCTTGTCTCTAAATCCACACATTATCCATTCATCCAAGCTAAGGTGTTTAGCTACTCATCTACCACTCATCATACAGTGGCTGTTGTGTCCACACAGGCTTACTTTCTCCAGCCCTGTCTTGTGTATCTCCCCACCACCTGGGCAAGTCTCTACTTGTTTATCCAGCCCTGGGCACTCATCCAACCTTCCCCACCACCACCTGGGCAAGTCTCTACTTGTTTATCCAGTCCTTGGGCACTCGTCCAACTGTTTCTGTGCTGTCCACACAGGCTTACTTTCTCCAGCCCTGTCTTGTGTATCTTCCCACCACCTGGGCAAGTCTCTACTTGTTTATCCAGCCCTGGGCACTCATCCAACTTTGTCTCTAAATCCACACATTATCCATTCATCCAAGCTAGGGTGTTTAGCTACTCGTCTACCACTCATCTTTAGGTGGCTGTTGTGTCCACACAGGCTTACTTTCTCCAGCCCTGTCTTGTGTATCTCCCCACCACCTGGGCAAGTCTCTACTTGTTTATCCAGACCTTGGGCACTCGTCCAACTGTTTCTGTGCTGTCCACACAGGCTTACTTTCTCCAACCCTGTCTGTTTATCTTCCCGTCACCTAGGCAACAGCTCTACTTGTTTATCCAGCCCTGGGCACTCATCCAACCTTGTCTGTGCTGTCCACACAGGCTTACTTTCTCCATCCCTGTCTGTTTATCTTTCCGTCACCTGGGCACTCATCCAACCTTGTCTGTGCTGTCCACACAGGCTCATCCAACCTTGTCTGTGCTGTCCACACATGCTCATCCAACCTTGTCTGTGCTGTCCACACAGGCTTACTTTCTCCATCCCTGTCTGTTTATCTTCCCGTCACCTGGGCACTCATCCAACCTTGTCTATGCTGTCCACACAGGCTCATCCAACCTTGTCTGTGCTGTACACACAGGCTTACTTTCTCCAGCCCTGTCTGTTTATCTTCCCTTCACCTAGGCAACGGCTCTATTTGTTTATCCAGCTCTGGGCACTCGTCCAACTGTTTCTGTGCTGTCCAACTCTCTGTGTTTACCCAACCGAGCATTACAGGGAGGCAGTTAAATAGCAAGGTCTGTTCTTAGGATCTGTTAACAGTTTGCCTCTCTCAGCACTGGGGAAGAAATATCAAGTGTGTATTCGAAATGACTGGGATGGAAGTGACCTATGGAAACTGGCCTCTATTGGACAGATCATGGCTTTCATTTGTAGAGTCACTGGGTGACCACTGGTGGGGTTCCGTATCTGAGGAACAAATGATATCTTTCCTCAATAGACCCGAGGTGAAGGTGGGAGCTTTTGCCATAGCGGACTACCGTGGAGCGGAGCCCGGAGGAGTGTGTTCATGTATGATGAAGACAGGGGATTGTGACATTATCTCATTCGCCATATATGTCACTGGAGGCCGTTACAAATGCACCGACTTCCTAGAGTGGGAATACAGTCAACCAGCAAAAATTATAGAAGACATGATTGCAAATTACCCAGGAGGGTACCTGATGGCTAGACCTAGAGCCATACCTGGTGGTCAAAGCAAGGGGACTTGCATACGTGTAGTGGAAGAGATGCATACTATGATACAGTTACTAAAGAGTGCATGGTGGGGACTGTCTCTTGGGCAGTCGCCAAATGGTAGGTCCCCAGGGTCAAGTGAGCACACTGCCTTGTTAAACAGTCTAAAGAGTATGCAAAGTGAAAACTTCAACCCTGCTGCTGCAGTATGTTACATGGATGAACACCGCTCTGGATACCTCTTTGACATTGTAACAGGGAAAGGAAAGGTATACAAAATCATGTTCCATGGGTCTGGCTTTCGATGTGGGACCAATCTACACTTCTACACCATAGGAGAGTTGATTGACTACATGAGAGGGGCTAGGAATGTAACTTTTGTGCCACGACCTTCCCCCTAATGTGAGGGGAGACAATGACAAGGATGGAGTAGGATCGAAGGACACAAGAGGGTTCGATATTCTCAGCACAAGGCTATGGATATGAATAGTGAACTCTTTTCATAACATACTCTGTAAGATATTATACAATGTTACAGCTAGAGTGTACTTTTTCTTGAAATGAATAAACCAAATCAATGGTGTCTTTTGCCTTTATTCAATATATTTGTGAAACATTACTGTATAACATAGTCCTCCTGCACATATCACGCAATTGTTGTTAACCCATACATGTTGCCCCATAGTAAAAGTTATACCAATCCCTTAAAGACATATGGTTATTCAACATAAACTTCAACTGGGTTCTCCTGATCAACACCTCGGTGCTTAACTGTGTGACAGTAGAAAGACTGTCAATGTCTTCTTCCTCACATCCCTCTGCAAGCCTCAGCCCATGGATGAGTTTGGTGTATATGTCCCAGAGTGTTGTTCCATAGAGTATGGTGATTGAGAGATGCCCAGTGATTTCACCTATGTTTTCAGAGGGGCTCTGGATCAAGACTTTGATGTGAGGCCTATTTTCGTCTACAATGGCAATGTTGTCCGCGTACTCGCTCATGGTCTGGTACAGTGCGGAGACGTATTTCATCACAGCATATGGGATGACAATACCCCCACCATACATGTGTCTAGGAGGGAAAGATGTACAGTCGAGGTCTTGGAAGGCTCGCGGGGTTGCCATTGCCATCTCCTGAGTGACTCTGTGGAGAATTCCAAGGTCGTCGAGGGAGACAGATCGCCAAAGAGCTAGGACATTTCTGAGAGCATCATAGTCCTTGTCAGTGCCGAGTTGATGGGAAGGTACGCACACGTAGCTGTCTGCACACTGGGGGAAAGAAAAGGATGCTATTCCACTGGGTCCCCTGGTAATGCTGACAAAGCCTTTCGCCGAACACAGGCCGCATATGAATTGAAACTCCCCTCGGGGAGAAGCGACCAGAACGTCTAAAGCTCCTTTCGCTCTGTCCGAGGCCCAGAGACTGTTTGACATCATGAAGGCTAAGACATTGATGAGAGCCTGCCTGTTGTCGTCATCATAGACAGATAGGGTTCGATTGAAAGGCACTGTGTCCGTGCCAGCTATCTTGATACAGGAGCCACCGTTAATGTCAACGTTCCACTGGGATGAAAGTTTAGATGGATCATTAGTCAGGATCCTTGTCTTGTTGTCATTGAGGACAGTGAACTTGACTGGTATTTTGTCCAAGGTGCCTTGCTTGTATGCGGTAACTGTCATGTTGTCAATGATGAACAGAGTGCTGCAGTCTCCAAAGGGTATGAGCCCTTGCAAGTCAATCTTGAACATGGTAGGCTGATGTGCTTCACTGACCTTGTTCATTGTATGGGTGAACACATACTCCTTCTGACTGAAAGACATCTTTACCCGTGCTTGGGATGCTAAAGGTATACTATCACCGGTCTGTACTCAATGCATGTATACGAAATGGTATATACAGTGCTTTTCGTCTCGATCACGAGAGCCACCGTCTTTCATTGACACACCGTCCTATCCTTCTCTTCTTGTCTTCACCGTAGACACGCTGGATAAGCCTGTGACCGGGGATATTGTTGGTGAACAGGTCCTTGTAGAAGTTTTTACAACCGGTGCAATGATACGTAACCACCCTGCAGTCAGAGGGAGGACGTCTCCTCTTTCCGAGCGTGGCCCGGACAGGGGTGATCCATTTTTTCTCCTTAAAGGTCTCGATCCAGGTTCTCATGACTTTTGCGTCGGCGCAACAGTACGGCATGATGCAAAGAACAGATTCTGGGTACATAACGGGCCCAGAGCTGAACGCGTCAGGGGTCTGTATCTGCAACATGAGTTACAGTCTGATACAGAAGGCCTGCCAGGTCAACTAGAGTCCTCTCGCACAGCTCGCTTCTCACTATGGAAAGCCTACCAGTAGTAGAGTAGGTGATCCCAGCGTCTTGCAACATGACAATCGGCAACGAAAGCAAGATGGAGGCGTCAGAGCAAGAGTCGTTGTCGACAAGGGACAGTATGCCTTCCGATATGGCTTCCGTGAGCCTTTTCCCGAGCGAGGCGCTTAGGTTCCTGTAGACATCACGGGGCTGTAGGGACATGTCCTTGGTGATCACATTGCTGCAGACCTCGAGTTTCTCACCGGGCAGACGCGCCACAGTTTCCCTGTTGATCCTTAGGTGCTCCAACTCACTACTACCGCAGACGGGTATCATGTGTTCAGGGCAGTTGTTCATTACCGTGTTGAAAGCCGTGGTTGCCCTCTTCAACCTCTGTCTGACTGAGGAGATTGAGGTGAGCAAGTGCTCTTTGCAATCATCCAGGCTGTGGGAGCCAAGAGCAGAACTGTACATGTAGCGGGGTAAGCAGTAGTCTATAATGCAGTGAGCTAAAAGCTTTCCAGAGCGGTTCACCAAGGTAGAGTCAGCATAGTGAGCTATCAGCACCCTGGAGTTGGCGAAACATTTGTTGAAAGGCTGGTAGGGGTGTGAAATGATCTCTGTGTAAGACGAGGAATCGATTGGCGTTAGGGTTCTGGGGGCCGGGGTGTGATGCTCCTCCGTGTTGTCATCTCTAACGGGTTTGGACCCGTGTTCATTATCACCGTCAGACACCACGCTTGTGTCGGAACGCTTGGCCTCGCATATGAGCGATCCACCGAACATGGCCGTGATACACCCTGTGTTAGCCTGGAGGTTCAAGGGGTATCTGTAGAAGGCTGCTTCGCAAGGGTTACACTTGTGATACTCGGGGCATTCGACTGGCTTGACAGAGAGTCCTGTAATGTGCTGTAGCCACGTCTTCACAGTTTCTAGGTAGGTCGTTTTAACACTGGAGTTGGCTACCTGCAAGCGATCCAGTGTTTGTTGACTAAAGTGCTTGTTCTTTGATGATTTGATGAGACTGCTCCAAGGAAAGAACCCTGCTGCCATCTTGGACGCGATGAGTTGCGATGCTTTGCACGCTAACAGGTCTCTGAGGATGGCTTCCTTGCGCGAGAACATGTGGTTCATGCAGTATTTCCAGTCCTTGTACAGCGTTCTCACTGTGATGGTGTCGCTCGACGCAGACTCGTAGCCCTGTACGGGAACCAGTGTCGTAGAGACCGCAGAGAACCCAGAGTCCAGCTTCAACGTTATAACATCGTCCACTCGGTAAGAGGTGAGGAAGGAGCTAGCTCGATGTAAGTCTAACCACTGCCCGTGATCGTCCAGGATCGGTTCCCTCTCCAGGTATAAGATTACATCTCCAGCCTTGAGCTGGTGCCAGGGAGAGGTTGAAAAGCAGGATAACACGTCAGTCTCCAGTTTGACACAGTCTCCCCTCATGACGCAGGATATGAAGGTGTCCGTCACGGCAGAATCACAAGGGGAGCGCATACTTTTGAAGGCCGACAGCCCCCTGACCTTTACGGAGATCGAAGACAGATCACCCTTGTCGTCTAGGTTGTGACTGAGAGCCACGTAGGTCTTCTTAGCTACGTGACAGTAGACCGAGCAACTGTTTTCATACTCCAGCTTGACTCTCCTGTCTTTAACGAAGGGCCCTGTGACATCCGCAACTTCTTCGGACCCAGGGACTCTTGCCACAAAGACGGGATATCCTTCCTTGGTGAATGTTCCTTTCGGGTCTCTGGCTACATTTCGGTGTGTGTTACCTCTGCCTATCACGTACATCCTCTCGAGAGTGTCCTCAACCAAGGCAGTGTGCACGTAGTCCAGAAAGGCAGGCACCTGGGAGCCAGCCCTCTTAAACATGTCACCCACAGCCTTCCGGCCATTACAGGCAAAGCTCTCGAGGAGTTTGATGTCAGTGTCCCCGGACCGGGGCGTATCTGTTCTGTGCACGACTACATCAGACACGTCCCTTTCGGGGATGTCCCGGGGACCGTATCCGACTGAGACCATGACACTGTCAGTGTCTCCGTAGACAACAGGGCAGCTGTGCTGGTAGAACGTAGACACACAGTTGTTTACAACGGCAATCTGTTGCCTGCCGTGGCCAGATATGAGAGGCCCGCAGGGACGAGGAGCCGTTCCGTAGAAGGAGTTGGCTAGGACTTTACACTCTCCCTCCTGTAGCTTGTAGTAGACCCGCTCGGCCTCGCTGATGTCAGGGTTCTTGAGTTTCCTCTTGAACTCAGCTCGCTGGTTGAGATAGTACTCTACCGAGGAAGAGAATATGCCCGGGGCACGGATGAAGCAGCCTTGGGTCTGGTCGTACTTGAGAATGAGCGATGCGTACTGAAACCCCTCAGCCTCCCAGTTGTAACACACCCAACCCGATAGATCGTGGGGAAAGTCAACGGGAGGCCAGGGGATGGTGGTCTCAGGTGAGATGTTGAGAGCGCACATGATCGAGGGGTACATACTGGAGAAGTCAAAGGACAGCTCCAGACCCATGCCGGGCCCCGAGTAGTGTAGGCCAGTGAGTGGGTCACACACAGATCCTCCCTTCCACATGTCACTGTCACCATTGTCTGAGGCGAGATTAGGATCCCATCGCAGTCGGCTGTTCAGTTCCATGCCCAGGGGTCCCGCTTTCACTCTGAGGGTATCGAGTGTAAACTTGAGCTGGGGGATCTGAACCGAGTGAATGCTCTGCACAAAGCCGCAAAAGTTATCCCCTCTCCCGTGTACCACCACGTCTATATTGAGAGTGGCCCTACATCGATGAAACAGAGCTGATACTGGGTTGAGAACTTTAGCCAGCCTGGCGCACAGCTGTGAGTCGACCAAGTTGTAGACGAGCACGGCAAATAGACTCCTACCTCCGAGTCTGATCATCTCGTCCATGCTAGAGTAACCCACGTCCGCTAGCTTGCAAAGCTTTCTGGTGTCCTTTGGAACCTTTCTGTGTAGCTTCCTGACCTTGGAGATGACAAAGGGTGCCACGTCGTTCAACTTCATGCTGGTACACGCAAACTTTATATCTCTGGTCCCCGCCATCCTGTACAGATCTATGATGTTCATACCGCAGCTGTTCATCTTGAAGTGGCCCAGCTTGGCCTTGTCTTTGTTGAACGTTTGGATGTGCACAGATATCAGTTGGAGCTTGTACTCGGTCAAGGTTCCGTTGAGCAACACAGAGCCTACGCTCTTCAGCATCTCCTTGTACATATCAAGGTAACGTACGTTTTCAAACTGGAAGAACGGTACCATGTCATGGGCCAGGGCCTTGGTGACAAAGAGGCCGTACCAGGCTCGCAATAGCGAGGCTCCTCGTTCCTGGGTAACGGCGTCTCGGAACTTGGTGTAATTCGATTGAGTGTAAAAATGCACACGCTGCTCGATCACTCTCACATCGAATTCGGCGTTGAACACGTACAGCAGTTCTATGCCGTACTTGTACAGCAGTTGGATCATCTTCTCCAGGACTGCGAGTTCTCCGGAGCACGGGTAAAACATAATCCTTCTGACATCGTCTATACCGGCACCCCTGGCTAGTTCGTGGTCAGCCTCTGGTTGGTGGTTGTGTGTTACCTTACATTTGTTATAGACAACTATCAGCTTCTTCCTGTGGTGGTCAGGTGAAGTCTTGGGTATGTGGGAGTTGAGGATCACGAGAGAGATGCAGGTTATCTCGTGCTGCTGACCTGGCATGTCAGGAGATAGAGTAGGGATAGAGACGTGCTTACTATGTTTTGGCAATTGTGACCTGCCAGTGTCTAGCATGTGAACCAGCTTAGTCCTGTACTCTGTCATGCCCTCGACCGTACGCTCAGTGCAGTAGGGGAACCTGTAGGCGAATGAGTCGCATCTTAGGGACATGTCTCGGTATGATTTGTCAAACACGGTCTCAATGTCCAGACACGCTGCCTTGTAGAAATAGGCCACGTGTTTACTGTCAAAGAGCTTAGTCTCAGCCTCAGACAGGTCGTGATCATAGATGAGTTCGGATACTGAGAGCACCTGGTTCAGCTTGTTTGCAGACATGAAATAGACCCTACCGAACATGACATTGGAGCACAAGGCAGGCGTGTTACCGTCTCGAGCAATGTAGTAGCCCTTGTCGGGGCAAAAGTCTCCGAAAGTGAGTGCTCCCCTTACAGATTCTACATACCTTTTGGCCAAGGATATACATTTAAGCGGGAAAACGAGAGCATTTACTTTCCGCTTAATGTCATCATGGAGAACGTGGACGTTCACTGGCTCAGCAGCAAAGTGTTTAGACCAATTTCTACCAACCAGCTCCCAGGTCTCTTCCTCGCCATCCTGATCGCGACCCAAGTCTAGGTCATAACCCACAACAGGAGCTATACCAGTAACTTTGAAGTGTACCGTAGTGTAGATTTTGATATCTCGAGCCTGCACCACCAACCCTCTGCATAACAGCGCCTCCTCCTGTCTGTTAAAGAGGACAGACTTGATCATCACCCCTACCAGATTAGGTTCAAGGTCAGGGTTTACAACTCTACGCTCGGGGTAGATGTCAGGAAAGTAATCCACGAAAGGCACGGCTTTGTTCATGATTGTTACTCAAGAGACCTAGGGGACTTTATTTTACAGAGTGTAGTCACATATTTTCGTAGAACTACTGTTCAGTGACAACCTGAAACCCTTTGTATGGTATCAAGCATCCAACTGATGCTAAGATATCAAATGTTGAACTAAGGAGCATATGGAGAGCAAAGGATGAAAGATCTTAATCGAAACCAAGTACAGACCTACACAACCAGGGCTGAATTATCCGTTCAGGGCTGAATTACCCATTTGTGACCAAGTCTGAGGTACCCGACCACGGCTGGCTCATCACAACAGAGCTGAGTTATCCATTTGCGACCAAGTCTGAGGTGCCCGATCACGGCTGGCTCATCCGAGCAGAGCTGAGTTATCCATTTGTGACCAAGTCTGAGGTGCCCGACCACGGCTGGCTCATCCGAGCAGAGCTGAGTTATCCATTTGCGACCAAGTCTGAGGTGCCCGACCACGGCTGGCTCATCCGAGCAGAGCTGAGTTATCCATTTGAGACTAAGTCTGAGGTGCCCGACCACGGCTGGCTCATCCGAGCAGAGCTGAGTTATCCATTTGCGACCAAGTCTGAGGTACCCGACCACGGCTGGCTCATCCGAGCAGAGCTGAGTTATCCATTTGTGACTAAGTCTGAGGTGCCCGACCACGGCTGGCTCATCCGAGCAGAGCTGAATTATCTGTCTCCAGTCACATGCTCATCTATCCGAACACGGCTGACTTATCCAAATACGAGACACTGACTTCTCTGTTCAGAGCTGAAGTGTCCGATCCAGTCACGTGCTCATGTATCCGAACACGGCTGACTTATCCAAATACGAGACACTGACTTCTCTGTTCAGAGCTGAAGTGTCCGGTTCAGTCACGAGCTCATCTATCCAAACACGGCTGACTTATCTAACTCAGAGAAACTGACTTCACTGTTCAGAGCTGAAGTACCCTGTCAAGGACATGAGGTTTAGTGTAACATGTATGCCAAGGAGTTAGGAAGTAGGCTCTAGGGCTCTCAATTGTGTCAGACCAGAGAAAACAACACTATCAAAGCATGGCCACTAAGAAAAATACAACGGTGTCAACCTATTGTAATGTTTTGCCTCACAGACAAGCAAATACAGCTGTGTTAGAAACAGTGAAGGTGCCTTCAAATAGGAGAGCCTTCTTCTTAGCGGTTGACACTGACATACTACACGATAGGTTATCAGATGAGCTGTCTTTCGGAGCGTTGTCACCAAATGACAGAGCTACTTTCCAATTTCTCCTTTACCTGACATATTGCTGCAAAGGCGAGGTTCTCCAAGTGACTCTGGAGAACACAGATTTCTGCAGTATGTCACCACCTATCAGAGAGGATTTTGCTCAGGGGCGCCTATTCTGTTTTATCCTAGACATGAGTAAGGAGGAGCCATGTGAAACAAATACGCCGTCGTCTAGCCTCGGTGTACAGTCCCAGTTAAGCACACTGGCCGCCTCTGGTGATACGGGTGGGGATGTGTCCAGTACCCAGTTGCTCAGTCTCATGAACATGAGTGTGAACATGGATGTGTTCAGAGGAGATGACGCCAGGTCTGACACCAATTACGACACGTCCCCACATCAAGCAACTGACAATGAGATGACAGAAGCCTTTGAGGAGGCGTTCAACGCTTTCATGCGACTGCAATTGGTTAGGAAAAGGGCATCATCCATCAACAATGCTATGATAGTGATGAGAGACAGCAAGGGAGAGCTAGGCTCCATGTTCGACTGGGTGGATATCCGCAGTGATACACTGAATGCTACCAAGGTGGATAGGAAGAAGGTGAAGGAACTCCAGGGTTCCATGTACACCCCAGCCTGTCAGTCAGGGAGGCAGGTGGTTTCCTTACCGGAGTCTATAATGGACCTAAATCTCAATGTTCTGGAGACCTCCATAGGGAGGATCACAGACAGTACAAGCAAAGGTGAATCCAAGAACCTGTTCCTAGCAATCATGTCTAAGCTGACGTGCGTGCAATGGCTGAACCAGAAGGTTGTTGAAACATGCTACAACTCGACCATTCCAGAGGATATGAGATTTGTGGAAAGACTGAAACGTTTCACGGTCGATCTCAACAGGTCCTCGGGAGGCATGGAGGTTGACATCAGAGGTCTCTTGGTATTCAGGTACTCTGTGGAGAAACTCATTGACAGGGAGAACCCGGACCTATTTCTCAACTCTCTGATCCACAGGCACATGCCCGTCACCAAGAGCCGCATTGCCAGGGTATTACGTGATGTAAAGAGTAGACGCAGAACTAAAGCTATCGCGTCTTTGCTGAGGAAAGGACAGTGTTATTGCAAGACGAGGCTCACCAAGGACCACATTGGAGCGTGTAGCGGAGAGTGTCAGACCTCATATTCTTGTTTCTACAACGCCTCAGAGCATCACCCCTTCATTGTGAGTAAAGACGACCACAGCTACTACTTTGCGCACCTGTACCCTCATCTGGGTAAACTGGAGCGCCTCAGCAAGGAAATGAAAGTCAGGTACAGAGGCCGCAGACAGTTCGAGAGCATAGTGGATATGGTGTTCAATATCCTTGTCAGGCACCAGTTCAGTGAGAAAGACTCACTATACCAAGGTTTGACAGACGTGATAGACGACAAAATGAGAAACTCGAGCTTGTCTCTCGGTCACGACCTCACCGAGATACACGAGTCGTTATACCTGGCGCCTGGCAATGACGATGACTGTCCGGAGCATTCGGACCCTCTGAATCCGGTGAAAGTGTACGACCAAGCATTGGTGCGCTACTTGTTCTGTGACAGCCTTCAAGTGGGCAGGTTGTTTCAGGCGTCTACAACTTTCAATTACATTATCACCAACACCGCTCCCAGGTACACCATCGAACGGATTATGCTCTTAAACGTTACGGGTCCCGGTGAAGGTAAGAGTTACGCAAACAACGTGCTAAACTACCAGTTCAGGACGGTAAAAGGCTGCATAGAGACGCTGACGTCTTTCACCCCGCAATCTTTCAAGTACAAGCAGAAGAGGAACTCGTGTGTAGTCATGATAGACGATGCTCATATATCACACGAGAAGAACTTGAAATCAGTCGACAAAGAGTCCAACGTGATCCCCAATACGTTCAAGAACCTGTTAGACACCAGCGTACTGGAGAGCGATGTGGTAACCAGAGACATGAGCAGCGGCAAGGTGGACACCGTGAAGTACCACGCTGTCCACAACTGCGGCTTTGTGTGGAACACCAACACAATGGGCTTTGTGAGCGACGCTTGGGCCGACCGGTGTCTGATCATGGAATCTGAGTTTCCCGAGCATGTAACTCGCACGCGTAGCACCAATCAGATACAGGACACAGTAGTCAAACTCAAGATGGACCGTATAGCTGCCGTGTGTCTGTATAGGCAGAACCTGATACAGTCAGCGACCATGATTGCAGAGTCCGAGATAATGCAGTTCGGCGTGAGGTTCGACACCAGCAGGGATGCATGCCTTGCGGCATTATACGGTAGTCACATTGTGTGCACGGGAGTCGTCAGTCGGAGGGTTTCGTTCTGCATCAACCAGCTTGTGTTTGCTGAGGCCATGAAGTTGGCATGCCACTTTGTCTTTGACATATGGATCCCTCCGTGGACAGAGATTCCAGATGAGAAGGATTATCCCCACCTGAGGGGTTACATGAAGCAGATGAACAAGAACAGGCTGAAAGCTCTGAACCAGCTTTCCTTCGGACAGATCTGCCTAGAGACCAACGCTGTCTACAAGCTGTGCACTGCGGCCTGTCTTCCGGACATATGTCCCCGTGCGGTCGACATACAGGGTCACTTTGCCTGCAAGGTGCTAGGGTACATCTTAACCCAGATCCATGAGCAGCAGCTGAAGACTAGTTTGAAAAATGGACACCTGTCCATTTTGGGTATAGATGCTATGTTTTTCTCTGATAAAGAGATCAAGGGTGGCAACGATGTTGCGAACGGGATGCTTTTGCTGTGCTCCACATGCAAGGTCCCGGCTCGGCAGGGTACGAACTCTGCTATAACAACTTACAAGCTGTGTACGTACAGATACGCCACGAACCACAATGCTCCGCATATCAGGAGAGGAGCCTCGAATCATTGCAAGAAAGTAGGTTCTGTCACAGTTCCACTTGAAGCGGTATATGATATCCTTGCCCTATACGCTCCAAGGTCTCACTCGGGCTTTTGGGATCAGTTGGGTGAAGCTATGGTGGAGGCTTACGAGAAAGGAGACTTCCAGGACGTGAATGCTTTCGGACAGTTTGCCAATGAAAGCAGTGAAGATCAGCCGCCTATGCCAAGATTGATATTCACCTTGGACTTCAACAAGGATCCGCTGCGGTCCGTAATACTGGAAGCCACGGCTGCAATAGAACCACTAAACGAACTCACTTTCAACAAGTGCGTGCTGGGAGGGGAGACTTTCCAGTGCTCTGCTCCCTTGTATTATGGGGGGGTTGTCAGAAAGGCAATGTCTCCGAATGCACCTAAGGAAGCCTATGATAAAAGACACCTGAAAGAATCTAGACTAGGCCCGAGCGGCACCTTTCACGGACCCAGACTGAGCGTTTACTCAGCGGAGTACTCTGGTGTACCCGTGAAAAACGTCAGCTCGTTTTGCACCACACGGACCGTGTATCACCAGGAAAAGATACTGTTGAGAGTGAACCGTGATACTCGCGGTCACTTAGCTGAGTTAGAGGAGGATTGGGAGTGGAAAGACGCGACCGACGTGTTCAACAAGGTTCACGGCACTGACGTGTTCTCGGTTGAGATGTTGAAACGGGACTACGCTGCGACAATGGTGGATGTAAAGGGAGAGTTGATAACCGCAAGGCCTTGGCATTCCCAGAAACTCTGTGCCATGACAACTGGACTGCTCGAGGCAAACGGGCGCTCAGCACTTGCCCTGAGAAAGGGTATGAGGCCTGCTAGTGACACACAAGAATGTAGGACTCAGAAGCAACGTCTTGAGCAAGTACCCAGGACAAGTAGCAAGGGACATAAAAGGACAAATAATGAACACCAGCACAGAGGCTCTGTGGAAAGGCTGAGAGTGGAAAAAAGAAAACGCCCCAGGTTCGAGGGTGTAGACAACAGCTGAGACTAATGTGAGCTCAGATGCCCATGTAAATTGGTAGACCCTGAGTGGTTGTTGTGACATATAACAAAAAGACCATGTAAATAACACCATGTAAATAAAGTGTACATGCAACCCAGTAACCTCTGTATAGTGATTATGTTATTATATCACCCTCTTTGATATGATAGGACAAATGTCCTTTATGGGCATGACAGATTATGACTGGGTGAAGAGATCACACGTTGGACAACTGTTTACTTCGCTTTCATTTATCATGTGTAATAAGCAGTGACATTGGGTACAAAAGGGTCTACATCTCAGACATATTCAGTCATTGACTGCAGGCACATAGACTTGTTCACACATACAACCAACGACAACCTGGTTAATTGTAAAGCTATCTATATCAGTCCACAGTGTTCACAGTGTTCCCACTGATGCTCTCTAAGTTACATTCCCATAAAGTCATACTATTTTATAATACATTACAGACTACATTGGACTGTGTATCATACAGCATGTATTCTCGGTCTAGATCTCTTCAACAGCACCGACGAGAGAGGCGAGAGAGGCAGCAGAGGCGGGAGAAGGTTAAGCTCAACCCTCTAGTTAGTAAGTGCCTCAGGGTCATGGGAATGTCCCGTTTTGCCATGTCGTTTGAGAACACGAGTTTCATCCAGTTCATCCGCATGCCTGTGGATCAGTACAGGGTGTACGGGGATGATTTTGTCAGCTCTTACACAGCACTGCTCGAGAGGATAGAAGCTCTATGTGCCAGCGCCTTCTTGATGCTAGATGACATGAGCACAACCGGACACGTCGGGTTGGATGACCCTGAGCAGAACAGCCTTGCTGTGAGGCAGACGTGTCCAACACGGGTCGATTACAACACTTTGGGGTTGGATGATCCTGAGCTGAACAGCCTTGCTGTGAGATCAACATATCCAACATGGCCCGATAACAGCCCAGACCTATTTGCTGATAGTGATCCTCCGATGCATCATACAGATGTTATCCACAACCAGAACTCGGACATCACCCCAAAGATCCGATGTAGAGACTTCTTTGATATGTCCTTGCATAACAATGCTCAGCTCTTCGACGTATGCCCCCATCAAGTGGGCGAGTGCGATCGATATCAAACCTAGGTTGTCAAACCATGGATATGACTGTGGATATGGTGTAGTTTCAGCACAATGGTGTTTCAGTGACTACATTTTATGTTTTAATAAACTGCAACATGTCTAACATTCAGTGAAAGTGGGGTTGTCATGTTTTATTCAGAATCATACACAGTATACATTTAGTTTAGATATGTCTTTCACAGAGATGGCACACACAAAATGTCCACATGTAACAGTGATATTACATATCATGGCTGACTCAAGTTCATTTATCAGTGGTAACCACTTCAACAGCATCATGACATCCAGCCTCTCGCCTACTGCCTGAAGTCCCAGTTCATTTTGGCATACAGTAGCTGGGCTTGTGGCACACATAGCAATGGCCCCTTTAGTCCGAAGTACACCTAGTCATCACGGACACACCTCGCCAATCGTTCCCGCTAACAGCTGTGGTGGAAAAACCTATTTCTTTGACACTGAGCGCCAACTCCGGTATCTGAAGGAATGGGATGGACTTCTGTTGTTCTCCTAACGACACGGCTAACGTTGCTCGGGAATTTTTTCAGCGATATATGTGACCATATCATCTGTAATGTAGGTTTTTCAATATAGTTTAATCAGATTATGAAAACTTTATTCGGGTAGTTTTGCGTGTTCCGTCGTAGATGTGTTTACGTGGGCCACGCTAAGGAAATGGTAAATGAATTAGGGATATTTTTCATTCTGAAACGAAACAAGATATCTGACAGAGGACGCTGTGGATCAACATTTGATTGAAAGAGTCAGCCGAGAAGTGTAAGACTCATTTTATGATGTTATTTATATATCTGTCGTGCACTTTGACGGGGTGGGCGCCACAAATGTGTCTCTCTATTGTGCTACGCTATATAGCGATAAGCGTTTTGTTTTCGCTGTAAAACATTTAATAACTGCGGAATATTGTTGGAATCACAAGTTGCCTATCTTTCAATTGCTGCAAACTATATATTTTTCGGAAATGTTTTATGATGAGTAATAAGCTATTTGACGTTGGTGTCTGTTGGTGTCTGTAAATATTATG